>NC_079443.1:27490387-27670108 GCF_903798145.1 Danio aesculapii | reverse complement strand
CCAGAGGAAGTAAGGCTTTACAACATTACATTTTAGCAAGTTTTAAATTTACATTTCTAATACATGTGTTTTTCCAAGGGTTTTTTATTTATTTATTATTTTTAACTATTTATGAAGTTATACATGAAGCATGCTGTATTGGGATTGGATTGTTTGGATTTTTTATTTTATTTTTTAACACTGTTTGTAAGTGATTTGTCTCTTTATGTGTTCGTTGTATCATTAAATGCTATTACCCTAATCTAATTGCCCCTGGTGCGATTAATATAGTTGTTAAAAACCTCAGCATAATTAAGTACACCCCATTTTGAAAATGAAAATGTATCCATTTCTCAGTGAATATGGCTAGTATATACTGGTGCATTTGAACAAAATGGATTTATTAAACAGATATATTTATTAAAATTATATTTTAGTCACCAGACATATTTAGAAATGGAAAGATAATATATTTAAATTCATGCGAAATATTGCAAAATAAATTAAAAACAACATTTCAACAAAATTGTCCATATTTTTTGTT
Source organism: Danio aesculapii (assembly GCF_903798145.1). NCBI lineage: Eukaryota > Metazoa > Chordata > Actinopteri > Cypriniformes > Danionidae > Danio > Danio aesculapii. Next base: position 27,669,585 of record NC_079443.1, on the reverse strand, counting down.
TCTCTTGATTCTTGCTAATCTAAAAATGTTATTTAATATTTTGATAAATTTACATATAAATTTGAGCTACTAATTTTTTAACCATTATTGTAAGTTATTGGGCTAGATTAGCTCCAGATTTGGCTTAAGTACTAATCTAGCTGACTAATCTAATGTATATGCACAAACATAATATTGTAAAGCATCCTATAGAAAATATTAATTTAAATGAGAGATTTGTGTGGGATGTACTCATATATGTTGAGCACTATATATTGGTAAATCAATTAACATACCACTGAATTGTAATTGCAGAATTGGTATTTGCAAATATTGTACTGTTTGGTTAGAAAATCGATATGAGATGATAATGTGAGGACACTTCTGACACCATTATTTAATCAATGTTATAATTTTTTTGTATGTTACAAGATTTACCTTAGTGGCCTGCACGTGAAAATGTAGACAAGCGTATGAGTAAACTCTCAGTGGGTGCAGGTTACATTCAGTGGATTCCTCGCTAAGTGTTTGTGAGTTTGTTTGGACAGATGAGATAGAGATAGAGACTCTTGTTAGTGCTGTGAAGAAGTCCATGCTGACAAGCTGTCGTTTAGCTTTCCTGTCTTCTCGTTTTGAATGTTCATCACACCTCATTCATCCCCAACCCTGAGGTTCACAGGTCATTGTACTTCACCTCTCTGAGCCAAGAGGTCAGAGGTCAACATCTCCTTTCAGCATGGCACAAGACACCGTAGACACGCTGGTGAAAACAATGTGATCCAGATGTGGAGGGATGAAGAGAGAGACAGTTAATGTACGGTGCAATCTTTAAGGTTTCCTGAAATGCCTTGATATGCAAAACTTTGTTTGATCTGTTAACTGAAATATGACAACAGGGCAGGGAATATTAAGTATAGTTAAAAACAAAGAAGTATAGTTAAAAATAAAAGCTGGTCACACTTTATTTTGATGGTCTGTTTGTTGAATTTAAGTTACATTGCATCTACATGCCAACTAATTCTCATTAGATTATAAGTAGGTTGGGGTTAGGGTTGAGGTTAGGGTTAGTGTAAGTTGACATGTCAGTTAAATGTCTGTTGAGCAGTATCAACGGATATTAAGCAGACAGTCTACTAATACTCAAATGGACTATCAAAATAAAGTGTTGCCAAAAAGCCAATAGCGTTTTGTTTATATCAAAGATGTGCTGACTATTTGAGTGCATTAGAATCATGACAGCCACAGTCTATAATAGCAATGCTGAGTTCCAGACCATGTATCCACTTTAAAATAGAGCCTTCAGTAGCTTCGTATGTCTCCATCCATCTATTTTGTGCATTTTGGAATATTGCATAAAAATGCTTATTGGAAATGGCAAGAGGTGCATAAATTGTGAAAATATACATAAAATACATATGCACACAACTGAGTAGGATAAACTTTTCGTCCAGTATGAAAAATGCGCATAAACTACAACAGAAATACATTTATTGAATAAATTCCAGCATGCACAAATTTGTGTGGTTTTGTTTTAATAGATCATATAAATTAAAAAATGGGACAAAATTAATGGACAAACAAGCAGACATATCACATTGCACTATATCTGAAATGTTGACAAAATTTAAGACAAAATAGACAAAATCCATCATCAAAGTGTTTTAGTAATTACCTCTCAGAACGGTTCCAAAGAGCAGTCTCTAGCCTTTTAAAGCTATTGTGGGTTCATTGCATTTCTTCTTCATCAACTTAAACACAAGTATTTTTTATATAAGAAAAAACAGTCCCACTTTTGTTTCACCAACTGCTAAAAATTCAATTTTTTTATATTTGGTTGCAGTGATTTTTTTTTCTCTCTGACTCACTGGATGGAAACTCTATTTTTTTGTTAGGTTGATCTTAGGTCAGACAATAAAATATACATAATATTGATACATATAGATATACACACTGATACAATTTACCAAACAAGAAATTATCAGAAAAAACATAATTATACTCTAAATAAGTATATAAATATACTTATTATAAAAGGTAAAATACCACATACAGCTGAAGTCAGAATTATTAGCTCACCTATGAATTTTTTTTCTTCTTTAAACATTTCCAAAATGATGTTGAACAGAGTAAGGACATTTTCACAGTACGTCCAATAATATTTTTTCTTCTGGAGAAAGTCTTATTTGTTTTATTTTGGCTAGAATAAAAGCAGTTTTTAATTTTTTAAAAACCATTTTAAGGTCAAAATTATTAGCCCCTTAAGCTATATTTTTTCTCGATAGTCTACAGAACAAACCATTGTTTTACAATACTTGCCTAATTTCCCTAGCCTGCCTACCTAATTAACCTAGTTAAGCCTTTAAATGTCACTTTAAGCTGTATAGAAGTGTCTTGAAAAATATCTAGTCAAACATTATTTACTGTCATCATGGCAAAGATAAAATAAATCAGTTATTAGAAATGAGTTATTAGAATTGCTATAAGGGGGGAGCTGCTGACTTCCAATTCATAAGAATAAATCGTCCAGCCAGTAAAGTTACAAAGGCTACACCATCAGCCTGTGATGAATTTAATTTATTGTATTCCGGCAGGATTACAAACAGTGCTGTTAGGGGTTTGGGTCTATTGATAATAAAATAACAGAAGGAAAACACCTGAAGACTTTCCCCCAATAAACTGCTTTATTTACAAAGTGTTTCTTACAAATATTACAGTTTTGAGCATATGTTTAATTTGGATCTTTGGATGGGATCATAGCTAGTGTGTATTACTAATGGGTCTGATGCATTTGTAGTCTGCACCAACAAACTGTACTACCTCATATGATCTGCTCTTTGTCATTCTGGACTATATTGTACGTGAGCACTGCAGCACTTTGTGTGACATTACATGAAACCAGACCTCATTTAACTCCTATGTCATTTCCTGAATTGTTTATCTGCTATTCAGTGCCATTCACCATAAAGAAAATTGTAATTGTGTGTAACATACCTAATTCTGAATGTCCCAGTTGCCTGTATGCTGACTGTGCATGTGCAAAGCCTTTTTTCCCCTCGGGGCTTGCCATAGATTGGTGAGTGTATACATGTACACAGCATGTTTCAGCATCCCGGCTGTTGTGGATCCTTCCCTCATTATTACAACCAAACACTGAGGAGGAGCTCAGATCAACACAATTCACTGAATGTATCTTGTAGCTGTCTTAATTTTATAGTTTAATCAAATAACTCTTGTAATCATCTCAACTTACATCACTCACTCCCTCACGCAATTCACTTCAATTACTCTGGCATATGTTTTATGCGGCAGATGCCTTTTCAGCCACAACCCACCAATGGGAAACACCCATACACTCTCTCATTCACACATACTGTATATTCATTAACTACGGACAATTTAGTTTATACAATTCACCTATAGCGCATGTCTTTAGACTGTGGGGGAAACCGGAGCACCCGGAGGAAACACGGGGAGAACAAGCAAACTCCACACAGAAATGCCAACTGACCCAGCTAACCACTGAGCCACCTTACATCAATCTGACTAAAATATTAAAGGGATAGTTCACTCAAAACTGAATATTCTGTCATAATTTATTCACACTTCATTTGTTTCAAACCTGTTTGACTTTCTGTTGAATAGAAAATAATACATTTTGAAGAAAGCTGTGATAGATTTTCCTGCTACTGTATGTAAGTCCAAGTCCGCCAACCTGATTTCACCAAGGAGGACATGTTCCTGGATTAGCATTTATGTTGATCCTGGAACAACATTCCAATCAGCCAATCAGAATTAAGGGATATGTTCACCCTTTATGTTAAGTTTTTGGCTTACGGTTATGTTTATTCACTTCTACATGAGTGTTATCCGATTATTCCCTTATGATTTGGGGAATAACTTACAGTTCTAATTGGGTTTAGGAGTAGGGAATAGATATGGATTACATTTTTGAACAAAAATGATGTTCCAGTATCGACATAGATGTTAATCCAGGATTGCATCGTACTTGCCAAAATCATGACATGCATGTAAGTCAATGGTTACAGGTTTTCAGCTTTTTTTCCCCCCAAAATATTCTCTTTTGTGTTTAACAGAAGAAAGAAAGTCTTAAATGTTTGAAACCATTTTTTTCTTTCCTTTAGGTGCTGCAGTTTCCTCCAGGTGTTCCGGTTTCCCCCACAGTCCGGTATAGACATGCGGTATAGGTGAATTGGGTAAGCTAAAATGTCCATAGTGTATGTCTGTGAATGAGTGTGTATTGTTTCCCAGTGATGGGTTGTAGCTGGAAGGGTATCCGCTTGGTAAAACTTATGCTGGATAAGTAGGTGGTTCATTCCGCTGTGGTGACCTCAGATTAATAAAAAGACTAAGCCGAAAAGAAAATGATTGGATGAATGAATGAATGAAAAGAAACAAACAAACAAAAAACATTTGTTTTCATGACTTTTTGTGATGTTATGTTTTTACAGTCTAAAGCAGTGTTTCCCAACCCTGTTCCTGAAGGCACACCAACAGTACACATTTTCAACCTCTCCCTAATCAAACACACCTGAATCAACTCAGCAAAACATTAGAAAAGAACCCAAAACCTGACACGAATGGGTCAGATAAGGGAGACATACAAAATATGTACTGTTGGTGTGCCTCCAGGAACAGGGTTGGGAAACACCTGTCTAAGGGGCATACTAGAGAGCATTTGATTTGTCAGAAGATCTGAAGTACTAGTGATGTCATGTGAAAATGTATCCATATTGGCAGAAGTGAGAAACTGCAAGTATTAAATGCTTACGTGTTGTCATTGTTTTGGAGTTTATAAATAAGCTAAAGCATGACATGTTGATACTAACACCAAAAAAGACCCTCTAAGATGGAAACTTTGCTATCGGCATGGTAACCGCCATGGTAACAGAATGTGGGCGGAGTCACAGGGGGTGTTGGAGGAGAAATGGGCTCCATAGCTAATGAGCAGCTGCTGGCAGTTTCTCTGCGGGACAGCAGACAGGCAGAAACAATATTTCAAACTCCTTCAAATGAAATAATATGATAACAAAGACTCCTGGGGCAATGTGTGTGTTCTGGAACGTGTTTGGACAGGGGGTGCGACTCCTCCCGGTGAATAATCACGCACTGGCACACACACACACACACACACTGAAACTGCTTTTATGCCTCTCTCACCTCTGAGGAATTTGTGTACAGACCATGCAATTAATCAAAAATTCATTATCCAAAGTGTGATATCAAAGGTGAGAAAAAAATAGTCCGCACAAACTCGCGCTCATTCAGGAGCATGAACTTAAATTTGAACTGAAATGCTCATTTTAATAAGAGATGGGACGGGATTATTGAGTAGTTTACTTTTTGCCCAAAACTGAACAGTCAATTAGTGAGCTATTATGTATTACTGTACTGCATGATACAATGATATCTCATTGAAGACTGTAGCATGCTGTGCTTTAGCATAACTTTTCTAAATTCATACTATTTAAAGTTACAAACTACAGTAGCCTACATTCCTACATTCATTTTCCTTCGGCTGAGTCCCTTTATTCATCAGGGGTTGCCACCGCGGAATGAATCGGCAACTTATCCAGCATATGTTTTATACAGCGAATGGCCGTCCAGCTGCAACCCAGTACTGGGAAACATCCATACAACTCATACACTACATCCAATTTAGTTTAATTCGTCTATAGCGCATGTCTTTGGACTGTGGGGGAAACAGTAGCACCCAGAGGAAACCCACGCGAACACGGGGAGAACATGCAAACTCCACACAGAAATGTCAACTGACGCAACCGGGACTCGAACCAGTGACCTTCTTTCTGTGAGGCTACAGTGCTAACCACTAAGCCACCGTGCCGCCCCAGTAGCCTTCAGTAAAAACTAGATTATGGCAAGTTATTTCAAAATAGTTTGTTCACTTTATGCATCAGACGTGTAAAATATTATGTGTCAGAAATGAAATATAAATGATCTTTATTATGAATTACTGAAAAAAATGAATAAATTGCTAGATTCTGGTGCTCTAAATTTTAAAGGATCTGGATTCACAATCCAATCCTAACCGTAGGCTACATGTGTTTGGGTCAGCAGCTATAAGCATAACTCATAAATATGACAAGAAAACTGCAGGAGGCTGCAGGGGAATAACAGCAGAAACAGAAATAAAACATGTTGGCTATTTGTAAATATTACATGGCAGTTAGTGTTGTCAGCTAAAGATGACATGATGGACATTTTACACATTTTCATGTAAAAGGCAGTTTAATCATCAGGGGTGGATTTTACCAATAAGCAAGGTAAGCGGTTGCTTATGCACTGTAAACAAATCCTGGTTGCCTTAATTTTTGAAGCTGAATCAAATTAACCTTATGAGTGCATTGAACTTATATTGTTAAACTGATTTAAAGTTTAATAAGTAGTAGTTTAATAAGCTACAATGACCTAAAACATATGTTGTCAGGACTAATTGGTCATATATTTTTTTACAGTGTGGCCTCAGGAAATCTGAGGGCCCACAAATAAATACCTAGAAGTATAAATTATACCTATAAATTATATATAACATCATTTTCTATATTTTGTATGATGATGGTCTAAAAAAATAAGTTTAATGTTTATTACATCGCACGGGCAAATGTGTCCCCCACCCTCAATCATGGAGCAGTCCAGCAGTCAAATTAGATAAAGATTTAGTTTTAAAAGCTAAATAGTTTATATATAATTTTTAGTTATGAATTTAATTTAAGAAAACAAATCATTTAAAAAGTTTTACAAGATGCTTTACATGTTGTTATGATTATTTTGCATTGAAACAAAATGTAGAAAAGGAGATTGAGTAAAAAAACAGCAAAATAAATCAATTAAAATTAAATGAAAATACAAAAGGTGCATTTTAGAACTTTTGGGCCCCATGGCCGGAATTGCTTAGGGCCCCCAAATCACCAAATCCACCCCTGTTAATCATACAGAGCTGGTTAATGTCTTATAAGCGTTTTCTGTCGATTTAAATTTAATTCGTTTGTGTCACATAAAGCTGTGAGGACCTGCTGATCATGACGTCAACGTAAGAACAGATACATTTTTCTCAATTATTTCACAAAAGTATTTTGCTGGAAATGATCAAATCCCACATCATAATTAGAGCTATTAGACTATCATTTAGATAAGACGATGTGCGTTACCTGAGTCTGAGGTGATGATGAGTCATTTTTCTAAAATGGTTCTTTACAATGAATCGAGTGGATTGGCTCAACATTTTGAATTGGTTCGCGAATCATCTGATGTAATTCGGACAGTTCATCGGAGAACGCTAACGATGCAACATTTGAAGCAGTTTCTCGGTCAACGGTGTAAAATTCACCTGTGAACCACTACAAAGCTCGGTTTATTGCAAATCTACAAACACGCCATGTCGATTTCCAGTCATCAGAACTTCGAAGATCAGTGTTCTTCGCGCGGGAGGCCTGTGGACACTTCTGTAGACTACTAATGATTCAGGTGAAAGCTTTTTTTTAATGTTCAGATTCTCAACGTGTGGGCATTTAAACTTATGTCATAGGAGAGTATGTGATTTAAATATATATTTGACATAACATGACGGTATTAGCTTCATGTAAACTGATTTTTCACAGTTTCTGTTGGATTTGTTATGTTAACCCCTTCTTAACCCAGGCTTTTCAAACGATTTGATGACAACCTGATATGGTGTGGTTAAAAAAAAAATTACTGGAATAACATTATCTAATTGGCAGTGAACATTTCCCCACCCTTTATTAATGTAGCCTATAAACTTGCACATAAACAAATCAGTTCATGATTCTATTTTATTACTTTACTCAGTATTGAATATGAAATAAATTGCATGCACACAACTACATGCATTGAATCAAATGTTGCTTATGACAGTCAACAAAACAAGTATGACAAAATTAAAGTTTTTCTTTGGCGAACCCAGTTTAAAATGACTAGCCCAGTGACTAGTTATATTTTAAAATGTTTAATTTTGCACACACCTAATTTATCAATTCCCCATTACAACCACATTCTAGTTTTAGTTTTGAACGCCCCCTCTTTCAGAGTATTTTCAGTGGTTTATCCACTCATTTTTTTGGCATCTTTCCTCTCACGGGGGCAACTTGACAGTTCGGTCCTTGCCAAGAACAAGAGAGTGAGAAAGAGAGCGGGACTCCAGCAGCATTCATCTGTGATAATTAAAAGCCATAAATCTGTGATGGTTTTTGGCTGTAGGCCTTTAGACCTGATGTTCTTCAAAGCAACATGGAGACAGACCTCAAACACAGATGACACACAGGCACTATTGATTCTAAAGGCTCTTTGAAGTCCAGAAGATGTGGTCCCATAATGGCAGAAGGAAGTCAATTTTTTTAATGCCTCGTCCCTCCTTGTTTCGCTTTCGAGGGGGTTGAATTTTCAGACTTTCTGTCATGGAAGGACTGAAGCGAGGGAGAGAGAGCTGAAAGACAGGGCCTCATTGTTTACATGAGGGCACCAGGGTTGAACTGACGTGTGCATTCATCTTTAATGTTCACGCCTAAAATATGAACCTGCGAGGACTGTGTTGACAGACACACACGTACCTTCTCTCTCTCTAGCTCTTTCTGTTTCTTGTTCGCTTCACACATGCTCTGCCACGCCGCTGGGTCGGACTGAGGGATTACAGGGTGCTTGGAAGAAGTGGAAAGACATGATAAATAGTGAAAGGAAAAGAGTGACAGAAACAGGCCTGAAATAACAAAATAAATAACTGAATCGCCTCCCTATGTCGCAGTCTGGAGCTTAAAAAATGTGTAGTTTTTTTTCATTAGTAAATGCTAATTTATTAATGTAAGCACATTTCCAAGCAGGTATAAAGTAATTATTTTTCTTGAGGCCTGTGTATGTGTGTGAGAGAGTGGGAGGTTCAACAAGCTAGTATTGTTCAGTCATACATGAATGAATGTGCAGTGAAATATTGTACTAATAAAACTAAATTCAAACTGTTAAATCAAATGCACATGTGATGCAAAGAAAACAAATCGCACAAAATAGATAAATGAACATGTGAGATGAAAGAATGTCAGTAATTCAAACAAAAATGAACATTTTATGCTGTTCATTTCTGGTAGGATTTGCTTTAGTGTACTTTTATTTGAATGGTAATGTTTTCAAGGAATGTTTCACGGAAAGTTATCTTGCCTTTGGCCCTGGGAAATATGTTCATGTTTTCCTAAAGTATTTATTTGTTTATTTATTTATTTACTTAGTTAGTTAGTTAGTTAGTTATTGCACATAATTCATAACAAATCATTTTTTACATTTTATTTTAAAATTATTTTTGGACTACATTTATGAGGTTAAAACAAAATGAAATAATCCAAAATAGGGCTGGGCGATATTGCAAAAAAATATCACATTATCATGTTTCATATCATACGATATCGATAAATATTGAATGTTTTTTAACAATACATTTAGGAATATTTGGGTTTTTTCTAACTTTACCAACATTACTATAGTTACTAAATAACATATTTACTAAATAACATTACTAAATAGTTTTACAAAAATATTTAAACAAAATATCTCATCTCTCTAAAACTTTAAGCTTTAAATAAAATGTTTTAATTAAAATGTATTAAAAAGTATGTGCAATGGTAAAGATAGATCAACATCTGTAAGGTGTGAATAATAATGATACAGTAAACCTCAAACACTGTAAACAAAACAAATTATGATAATCAAAGCTTTCAAGTAAAGCAACCAGCAATCATTATTCAAATACACATTGCAACATTACAAATTGTGACTATATATATATATATATATATATATATATATATATATATATATATATATATATATATATATATCTGCTGCCCTACATGACTAATTTTCGCAAGTGTTGTTATTCTGACCTGAAGTGACACGCGTGAGCGCGTTTCTTTATTATTTTTTATGGAAGCTCTCATAACTAGGCGACCTTCAACCGTTCAGATGTTTTTCAAGTAGGTGCGGCAGGAAAATGCATGCACATAATGTGTACGCTGCTTACACACCATGTGCGCGTCGCTCCCATGTGCTCGTCGTGCAAGTCGCACAACTGCATTGGAAATGACAAGCTTATTGGCATTCCTTCCATGATGCGCTCTCAGCAGTCACATTTTAATAAAACTATAGCCTTCTTCCCAAAACTTCATACCCAACTTCGTTATTGACAATGGTGTTCGGTCAATAAATATCGATACAGATTTTATCACAGAGCCCTAAGCCAAAATCATGTTTAGTTAATTGAAATTATTATTATTATTATTATTATTTTTTTAGAATTTTTTTTTATTTTAGGAATCTTACATTTCCTTTTGGACAAGTGTATTATCAAAAAAATATTTATTACTTGGCGGCGCAGTAGGTAGTGCTGTCGCCTCTCAGCAAGAAGGTCGCTGGTTCGAGCCTTGGCTGAGTCAGTTGGCGTTTCTGTGTGAAGTTTGCATGTTCTTCCTGTGTTTGCGTGGGTTTCCTCCGGGTGCTCCGGTTTCCCCAACAGTCCAAAGACATGCGGTACAGGTGAACTGGCTAGGGTAAATTGTCTGTAGTGCATGAGTGTGAGTGAGTGTATATGGGTGTTTCCCAGAGATGGGTTGCAGCTGGAAGGGCATCCGCTGCGTAAAACATGTACTAGATAAGTTGGAGGTTCATTCCGCTGTGGCGACCCCAGATTAATAAGCCAAAAAGAGAATAAATGAATGTTTATTACTTGTTAATCACATCATATTTCTCTTAAGTGTATGTGAATATTATAACACTTACATGGTGTTTCATTTTGCAGAATGAAAAATCATCAGGAAAAGAAATACAGATTTGGAACATCATAAGGGTGAGTTAATGAAAACTTTACTTTTTAAAATAGTTATTGTTTTAAAGCAGTAAATGACTCCACTTTTGAAATCAAAGGTGAAAAAGTGGCTGTCAGAAAAACAGCAGGCTGTGATAATATTGCTTATTACTCTAAAGTTATTTAAACATTAAGGAAAACTTAAATAAAATAACAAATAAAATCATTCAAAATATAAAAGAATAGCCCTCAGCACAGCTAAAGCATTAACAACACAGAAAAACAATGTCATTGGAATCATTTTCACAATATAAATAATTTTCAGCTTTTTTTAATAGAAACAGAGAGCCAGTCATAATCATCCAGCTTCAAAGAGCTCAAGCAGTTGAACCAGCAGTTGGTGTGAAATCTAATGTAGTTATTTCCGTGGTTGTGCTTCTAGTTTTAATTCTTGGTGTGAACAGACCTTATCTTTGCGGTTGACAAGTCTTGCAGCAGCTTGACGCAGTGTTATAGAACGTGCTGTGACATGTCTGCATTTATCTGCATTTTACCACCGCTTTACATTTCAGAATATAGTGCCAAAAAGTCTCCGCTTTATAATGAGCATTCTGACACAGGCCTCATACAGTAATTAACCCCCCGTATCACCCGAACAAAGCCCTGTTAATGCCCTCGGGCAAACAGAGGGTGTGCAGCATGTGTGTCTGACAGAATGGAGCGATAATGATGTTGGGGAAGAGCTGCTGGTTCTGCTGGATCTGTCTGCTCCGCTGTCTGTTTAGAACTCAATCTCTCACATGCAGGTTGCTTAAAGTATCAACGTATATTTTTTTTCTGCAGAAAAGTGACTTGAAAAGGGTCTTGTAAGGTACCAAACTGTGAACTTTGTTTAAGATAAGGCATTCTAATAGGGCTACACAAATAATCTAAATGAAATCAAAAAAAAAAAAAAACTGTGATTTTCTTGCACATCTTGTCAGTAAAAAAAAAAACACAGCTCTGTGATCAGTAGTAAGTTGCTTCCGAAAGCCAGAGGGTGCTCTCTCTCATGCAGAAACTGCAAATATGCAGCAAATTAAGAGACTGGAAATTAAACAGTGTTGTTGCTAGATCAGATATGGTTGCGTCCTGAAGTTAATTAGAATTATTTCTATTATTTATTAAATTTCTCATTTATTGTATTTTAATAACCCCAATGCTAAACCCAACCGTCACAGTAATGTAAAAACAGTTGTACACAGTATTATTTATGTAATTACCCAATAAATTGTATTTTATTAACGCCAACCCCAATCATAAACCCAACTGTTACTGTACAACAATAATTCATATTCTTACAGTACTGTGTTACAAAAACGATACTATATTGATGTGCGTATATGCAGCTGTATCCCATCTAGACTTTACCATCAAAGAGAGCAGTGGATCATAATGCAAGTACACTCGTCCAAAGAACACATAATAATACATTTTTAAAAATATTTAATTTAATTATTGTCGTTTTGACAATTTAATAGTTGGAATCAGAATGTAAAATAATGTATATCCTGAACAAACAAATAAATAATAATAACAATAAATGTTAACAAAAATGTCCAAGATTAAAAGAACTAGGAAAAAAGTAACGGATCTAGTTATAATGTTAGGCACCCACATGAAAATATACTGTGCTATAGACCATTTCAAGGTGGTGATGTCACTGGACAACATATCCTCTGTTTCATTTTCAGCAGTGGTCTGATAATGGAACTTGCATGTAATACTAATGTGTCAGTCGTTGTCTTGGTAATGTAAGTGTAATGTGATATGGGCATTGATCAAATATTTCTAGTTTTTAACTCCTTCTGATATTTGCTTCATTGGAAAACAATGAATACATAAATACATGCCACTTTTCCACCTAGCTATCAAGCTGTCAGACAACAGAGGTGTCGTCATGCGCTCTACTGCACTCTAATATTAGTTAAGGCCAAAATTTTTTTAGCAACATATTTATACTCATTAATAGCAGTTTGCTGTCATGACAGAGGAGGTACTTTTTAAAATGCCCAAATTGATACGTTTACAGTAATACAATTTAGTCACATGTATGCACACATGCACCATTTGCCAGTGTATACACTGGAGACAGCACTATTGAAATTTACAGTATCTTACGCATTTCATTTAATCATTAAATAATTTTATTAAATTATCAATGACTGATTCTTTTTATAATCCTACTAGCTTTTTATTTACAGTAAAACACTTTCATCCTGACATACAGGGACAATGTGCCACTGAATTCCACACATGCTGCAGCATTTCCACAAATGTGTGGGAATTGACATCCCTAGTTAAGATGCATTTTGGTTTGGACTTGTTAACTTTTCTGGGAGGCAGCAAATTTGTTTTGCACTTTGTCCGTTGACTTCTCTTTAAAATCAGCAAAGGAGTCTGGCACATTAAAGCGCCTCTTAAAAGAAGTATGGGAGGAGAGGGATGTTCATTTGTCTTGCGCTGCATTACTGTAATTAAGAGTGTTGTGAAAGCTGACATTATTAACAGTGCCACATAAAATAAGCAGTTACAAGCGGCTCTTGCTGCCCTAGCTTTAAAGCCTTAAACAAGATTTAATACCAAGTATTTCTATAAGCATGCTATCAACTGATAATTTAGTTATTATTATTGTTATTATTATTATAAAACTTGCACCTTATCTTCTGAATGTTAATTTGACAGTTAACACGTTTTCTACATTTGACATCATTAAAGTCTCCAGGAAATCAAAACTAACCATTTTTATTTTGTTAGCTCACATTACTAGTTTAGTGGTGAACAGTTTATCTATTTTTTTCAATTCAATTCAATTCAATTCAATTCACCTTTATTTGTATAGCGCTTATACAATGTCGATTGTGTCAAAGCAGCTTCACATTAAAGGTCATAGTAAATAGGAACAGCGTAGTTCAGTTTGTAGTGTTTAAGTTCAGTTCAGTTTAGCTCAATTCAGTGTGGTTTAATAATCACTACTGAGAGTCCAAATACTGAAGAGCAAATCCAACGATGCGCAGCTCTATAGATCCTGAACCATGCAAGCCAGTGGCGACAGCGGAAGTGAAGAAAAAAAAACTTTGAGAGAAACCAGGCTCAGTTTATCTGTGCATGTCATTAATAAATAAATAAACAAATAAATTGATTAATTAATTGTTTACCCTACTAATCTTTAATTGAAATCTAATATATAATCTAATATATAATATATAATGCACTTCCTTTTTGTTTTCAGTTAATTTATCAGATTATATGGTTTTGAGGTAATGGCCATGGTTAGGCCCACATGGAAGCTGCACGTGCAGAATTCCTTAGATTTCTGCAGATTTTTAGCCCATCATTAATTTTCTTTATTTACTTGTGTAAATGTGTGTAAATCTATATTTCTTCATGTTTTAAATTAATTACAGTAAAATTATTGATTAATATGAAAATGTTCATCTGATTTATGTACAATGTAGTTTGTACAGTAATATTTTCTGTCTTTTAGTAGAGATATTATATGAGAGACTTGCTTTGTTTACCAAATAAAGTGAATCTAATTGGATTTGCATTTTAAACATTAAATAAAAGTTTAAAAGATAATATTTTTTATTTAACATATTAAGGTTTTAGTTATGATGCTCCCAAAATAATTCCGCTGAAATTCGCAGATATTTACCAAAATTCTTCGCAGAAATAGCAAAAAACGTCCACAGATTCCGTCTGGCCCTAGCCATGGCTAACACTGCTCCAACTGTCAGTTTTGACAACAAACAGGAATGGTAAGCAGGAGGAGTCTGTTAGGTTGTAATAACTTTTCTAAAACCCCTTTTCCAATCTTTCTGAATGAAATGCCTACTTTACTGCAGCCATTCAGCCTGCGGTAGAAAAAAAACAAGCCACGCCCACTGTTTGCTCATTTAAAATTCCGTTTCTCTAGGAACTGCATCACATTACGAAAAGAATAACGATCGCAGCTTCCGGTTCACGGGGACTTTAAAGGAATGCGATGTATTTATGTTGAGTGGATTTTTTTTGGGCATTTTGATCAACATTCATTGATCAATCGTGATAAATTCCCTGTCAGAACAGCAAAACAGTACTTTTAAAGTACTTGTTTTACTTTATTTGTTGGAGCTAGAAACATTTTTTTAGCAACATTCTAATTGACATTACATTGGAGTTGGGTTTATTACAATATAAGCTATATTATAAGACTTTTGCAAAAATCTATCTAAAAGGTGTGGAGCAATACAGGGTCATTACATGGTAAACTATTCCTACTTAATATACAAGCAGAAAATATGGGAAATATGTACACAATATACTTTTGGAATCAAAAGACTAGTATCAGAAGGCTGTGTTTTATGTGTACTCTTTAGCACCAAGCAACAAGTTTAATTTTTATTTTTTTTTTTGCTATTTATTATCAAGTGTCTTTCAGCATTTCTAAGAGTTCTTCCTTAGGATATTTTATATTTATTTTTCTCTCCAGGTGAATCACATACTGCCTATAATATTGCTGATACATACTTTATATAATATTGAGGTCTGGACTCTGTGGAGGCCATTTCATGACTGTTTTTGTTTCATCAGCTGTTTTTCTCTCCAAATAAGTTTTCATTGCATTAACAGTGTATTTGGGATCATCATCAAACTGAAAAATAAAATTATTACAAATTAGGTGCTTTCTAGTTGGAATTACATGACGAATTTAAAAATTGTCTGTACTTTTCAGCATTCACAATCCCATCAAGTCACGTTGACATGCTCTGGCAGAAATGCAGATCAAACTAAGACAGAAATCTCTAGCATTTTTTATTTATTTTCCCTCTTTCTCTAACTCTTTCTTTCATATGTCTTAAACAATTAAACCCCCAAAAATCCAGCTTGAACCTGTATTTTCTTCTTTTTTTTAATAAAGAGAATTGGAAGTAATTATTGAAAAAAAAAAATATATAAAATTCACCAATATTTGTCTTTCAGCTATTTTTTATTGTGAAGATTTTTTTAAATAGTCAGAAATTATTTACAAGTGTACATGAAAATGATTAAATGTCATTGAGTATACATACAGTAAATGTATACGTGTATCATTTTAATTGGTCTGCTTTAATCCATTCGTGATTGAGTGATATGTCCATGACAGCTTGACTGATTGTACGGTCTTTGTCAGAGTTGTATTATTTATCAGGGTGTTATTAACTGTCCTGGTGAACCGAGACTCGAATTAGTCAGTTAAGGAGG
Source organism: Danio aesculapii (assembly GCF_903798145.1). NCBI lineage: Eukaryota > Metazoa > Chordata > Actinopteri > Cypriniformes > Danionidae > Danio > Danio aesculapii. The sequence continues at coordinate 27,653,504 of NC_079443.1, read as the reverse complement.
AATTCCTAATGACTCATGAGGTGCATTTGAGTGAAAATAATTACAAACAAACACGCAGAGCTCAAATAACAACCACTACAGTAGAGCAGGCGTCAGTGACGACAGGTGTCAACCTCACGTCTCTGCGCGTTTACACAAAGACGCCACTGAGTTTTCTTATAAAGACAGGCTGTTTTTTTTTTAGAATAGCCTGGAGATTAAATAGATCTTTATCGCTTCAATCATTTACAATTAGTTGAAGTGAAGGGCAAGCATTTCATCTCCCTTTAACTCTTCCTGATCTTCCTATCAGAGCATGTGCTGACGTGAACGCATTCATACCATTACCACGCGGAAAGTCCCACATTCAATCTCAAATCCTCTTACTCCCTAATCATCTGTTAAACATGATGTAATTTATCTTGATACCAGATAAGAAGTTTCTTTGCTTCATTCAGGGGAGCACAGGTGTGAAAGGAGTTAGATTTTAGTGTGATTTTACTGCTGTGCAAATATGTAGTGATGAATATTTGTTTCCTCTTCTGTTTTTCTTTTTTTAAGCCATGTTAAAACTAAAGTATATTCTATTTAATGTACTTGTGAGTTGAAAAGTCAAGGTTGTAAATTATAATTTTAGGAGTGGTAAATAAAATGATTTACACTAAAATACTATTGTTTTATTTTCTTTTATAGTTCAGTGGGATACTTGTTTTTTCAAAATAAATCCTACACAATTATATTGAGATGGAAAGACAACGTTGGGTTCAAGAACTTGGTATATAAATACATTTAAAAATATCCTAAAAAATTCAATCTACAACCACCGAACTCTTGTCAAAACTGCTAAAAGACTTTTAATAGCAAATTTATTCATTTCTTTAATGAAAAACCTTTAAAATAATCTATCAATCTGTCTGTGTCAATGTGGTAGTCCTGTTAGAAACATGCTAACAACATGCTAAAGCTTATTAGCCATGTTGCAAAACATGTTAGAAAGTATTTAATTTGTGCAAACATATCAGTTCAGACAAGCAAATTTTAATAGTGTTAGCAACATGATATTTGGAGTTTTTCAAGTGTATTTTATTTTTTCAGACTTTTACTTGTCAGGCTTTTCTTGGTGGAGTATACACAAAAAAAAAATCTGTTATTTTACTTTTTTTCTTTTTCCGGAAGCCAGAAATAAAGCGTAAAATAACGGCCCTTAGATTACAGAAATTTACCATCAAATAATGGACGTTAAATTACAGAAATTTCCTTAAATAAAGATTTTCAGAAAATTTCTGTAATTTAACGTCTGCTAGTTTACAGTAGACTTCTGTAATTTAACGGTCGTTATTTTACGATTTATTTCTGGCACCCCAGCTGCAAGTAAAAAAAACGTAAAATAATGGATTTTTTTTCAGTGCAAAGTAAAAAAAAAAAAACATCTAAAAAAAATGTATTACACACACAAAATATACAAATAAAAAAAATACTGCTCGTTCAAAATACTTATTTAATATGAGTAGAACAACAAAATTCTTTAGTATTTTTTTGAGAGGGCAACTTAATTGTTTTTTGTTCAATCCACTTAAAATTGTAAAACCTATTAAGTTAACTTAATCAGATTGAGTATGGTGGCTGGGCAGAGATTTATGGGTGTGGCGCGGCGCGACTGTTCAGACTGACACTGACATGAGGAGCCATCATGGTGTTAATTTGTTTCTTTTAATGACAGCAGTAAATAACTGAACAATTGTTTGAATTGTACAACCGTTAAACTAAAAATTTATAGGGGTGTCAAAATTAATTGTTTCTTCGGTGCACCGCGATGCAGACACGGACAATTTCTTATCGGTTCAGTAATAATCATAACCGGTTATTGTGTACTGACTTGAAGGTAAACTCCATTTCTCTCTCTCACTGTGGCCCATTTGACCGGCTGTGTGACTTTTCCTCTCCTCTCAGCTGTTACAGCAATACTTATGGATACAGACACGAGCGCGAGAGTTTTCTCCACCGTGTCTATCATGAATCAGCTGTGATTGCCGCTGCAGTGTTGCCAGATGTAGCTGACTGATTCCAGCCCAAAAACTATCCAAAACCTGCTGAAATGCCTATTCAAAATTGTCCAATCTGGCAACACTGTGCCGCTGCAGTTTATCAGTGTTACTCATCAGTGAACAGTCTGTGAAGTAAAATATTAAATTGTGTATAAAAAGCATCGTCGATGCACAGAGATATGGAATTGAACCAAATCGATGGCATGATAATCGTAACCGAACTGTGATACCAGTGTAGGTTCACACCTCTAAAAATTATTAACATTTATTTTTGTATCTTTTTTTATCCACAAAGTGTGCAGCTTTTGTCACTGCACACTGGGCTTCTGGGAGATGGATATTGATATTAGTATATTTATTAAATAAAGTATACTTTTATACTTGACCTTTACTTAAGTATACTTCTTTTTCCTAAAGGTGTATTTACTGACTTAATTACTAAGGTCAGTCTTATACAGCCAGGGAGAGTATTGTCGCTCTGACAGCCAAGTTGGGTCAAAGCTAGGGATGCTCCGATCAGGATTTTTGCAGCCGATACCGAGTACTGATTCCTTGTCATGGTGATCGGCTGATATTTAGTACTGATTCTAATGCATCAAGCTTATTGTTTATATATATAAAAAATAGCTTAAAGGGGCTAATAATTTTGACCCTAAAATAGATTAAAATTTTTTTAAAACTGCTTGTATTCTAGCCGAAATAAAACAAAAAAGACTTTCTCCAGAAGAAAAATTTTATATATTATCAGACATACTGTATAACAATCTGTCATTTATCGTTACTTTAAAGATGTCCGTTTCCCTGTTCTCATTGTTTTGTTGACATTTAAATTTGTATTATGAATAAACCTTGAAAGACTATTTGGATCCTCACATTTGTTTCACTCTATACACAAGACGTGACAATTAGATCTGAAATAAATCTTTTTCCTGTTTATTTTAATGTCCTTAAATGACATAGCTAATAATAAAAAAAAGCATTTTTAGGGAAGTATTATATCATAAGAAATATCATTATCGCTGAACTTAAAAATATTGCATATATTTCCAGTGTTGTGCTGCTCAATTATAAACATGACAAACTATCAGCATTTCAATCATTAATTAATTTCTGTCATTCATAGTGTTTTAGGTCATATTCCACCAGTACAATAAATCGGCAACAAATTACCAGAACAGAACAACAGGGACCAGTTTTCATAACAACCAATACAATTCCCATTAATACCATTAGAAATACTATCAGTGTTTTTTCTCAGCAAGGTTGTCTGGATTTCTAAAGCTGCAGACCTCATATAATATGAATAGAAAATGAAACTGCTCATTTAATATTTAGTTTGACCTCCTGTAGTTGACAGTCAACATTTTTAGAAGGTGAATCAGCTCATGTTACTGACTGTGAACACTTTATAAATCTAGATTTTGTACCTTATCGTGAAAGGTTTGTCATGCTGTAAAGTAAGTCAATCTTTCAACGTCTTTTCATAGAAAATCAGCCATAAAGAAGGAGATAGAGACAACCAGGGGGGTGTTTTATATGTTTTACTGACTTTGAATCTTATCAGTTGGGATGATGGAGGTTATCAGTAGTCGGTCAGCCTTGCGTGACCCGCTGTCAGCTGCTGCAGAGAACAGAACAAACAGGCCTTTATTCTGATCCATTAGCTTCTGTTGAGAACAATCACTTTATATTTCTGATAATTATCTTTCAGTCGTAGTTTGGACCTGGAGTGCTGTTTATTATGAAATGTTTAACAAGTTCAGTTTTGATAACTGAATTCACTTATTATCTTGAATTAGTATTACTGTAATTTTGGTTGTTTTTTTTTAATAAGAATTGTGTTGTTATAAATATTTAATTTAATTTTACTTTTAGTAATTTAATTGAATGTAGGATTTGTTGACATTTACATGTAATTATTTGTGAGACATTTTCATACATAATAATATATGTATATCATTTTATGTAGTATAGACCATTTCAATGTGGTTATGACATTGGCCCATGAAAATTTCCTGCTTGTTATAAAACTGTTTCATAACTAAAACAAGAGGCAATTAAATCATAACTTATTGTTAAAACAGCTACTCTAACGTTATTTATCAATATGTGCATTTTCAGAAGCTATAGAAATTAAAAATGTAAAAAGGGTAATACGTTGGAACCATTGTTTTTGTTTACATTCCTCAAAATGGTCTATATAAGTCAAAGTATGTATTTTTTTTTTTTAATAGTCGTAAATTGTATGAATTAGTTTGTGTTTTTTAGTTGTGTTTTCAGTTGTGTTTTCATTTTATGTTTGCTTTTTATCTTTACAGTTTTGTTAAATATTGTGTTTTTGAAGTTATAATGCAATAAATATTGCTTTATTTTTTTATTTCTATTTTAGAAGTTTTAGTACCCTAGTTGGTTACACATTTGTTGCCAAAACAGCATTTAATTAACAATATTTTTTGTAACTAATGCTAAATATATTTAATATTTATGGTCACAATTTACATTAAGGTTTCATTAGTAAATGTTAATGTATTTACTAACATGTATCAACAATACTTGTATAGTAATGATATAGTTTTTAATGATAATGATATAGTATTTATAGTTATGATTACCAGCATAGCTTTTGCAGGTCACTGGAAAGCACTCCGTTATTAACTCAAACTACACATCTGCCACTGAACTGAACTACATACCCCATTATACACTTCACTCACACACCAGTCACAGATCATCCCTTGATTATGCACACACAGCTGAAGCTGTTCAGGACTAATTTTATAGACTATATATATATATATATATATATATATATATATATATATATATATATATATATATATATATATATATATATATATATAGATAGATATATATATATATATATATATATATATATATATATATATATATATATATATATATATATATATATATATATATACACACACACACTCACACACACACTCACACACACACTCACACACACACACACACACACACACACACACACACACACACACACACACACACACACACACACACACACACACACACACACACATCATTTCTGAGTCTTGTTCTCTGTAGTAAGCAGTTCTAATCGATATCCATGTTTTGCAATACCGTGATTTTTGACCCTGTGTTTTATGTATTGTTTATGTTGTTTTGCCCCCTGCCTCAACCATTCACTTATGATATTGACCACTCTTTGGATTACATTCATACATTAAGTAAAGGAGCAAATTTGGATCAACCCTTGTTGTCAAAAACCAAACTCATTACAATAATGTATTATTAAAATCTAAATTTATGCTTGTTAACATTACTTAATGCACTGTGAGTTAAAATGAGCTAACATTGAACAACTTTTTTCTAATAACTAACATAAACACAGACTAAGAAACACTGGAATACATCTATTGTTAATTGTTCATGTCAGTAAACACATTAAATAACTAATACAATCTTATTGTAAAGTGTTACCATATTTAGCAGGACAACAGCAACAACAACAACAATTATTATTATTATTATTGTTGTTATTATTATTGCTATTATTATTATTATTATTATTATTATTATTATTATAAGCAACATCACGTTACTAATTAATAATTAATAATAACAACCCTTCATTGTTCAAACTTTTAAGAAAAAAGCTGTCCAAAACTTGTTGCTTCTGTTCACCTTAAAATAACACTGTTGTCTTACATGTCAGTTCAAAAGTGTTTCACAAGCACAAATTTACATAACCTACCTGCCTTTTTCCAACCGAGTTTGTGTGTGGCTGCTTGTGCATATTTGCGGCCGTTTCTTTTAAAAGGCGAATACCATTAAAAGGCAGTTACAAACAGATCCTCATCTGAAAAACATGCAAAACGGTTACTTAACTATGTGTTTGTAATGACTTGTTGGATTTCACTCCTATTGGTTGTTACCTTGAAGTTTATAACAGGAATGTGGATATTATAGAGGTATGGTGGTTCAGAAGGAGTCATCGGGGAAATATGCTGCTCCTTGATGCTTGTTTAATGTGTTGAGGAAATAAATACAAATGTGTTATTGTGCAAGTAACACCCGACTTCTTTCTCTATCTGTCGGTTTCCTCCTCTGAGGCTTTACTTTGAATGAACCATTGCATATCAGATGACCTCACCAAATGGCGTGATGAATGTCCTATGATGTTTTAAAGCATTTGATAGGCTTCGGAACAGTCCAGTGAGCCTGTCTACAGGGCCCTGTGCAATCTTTTATTTATTTGGCTACCTGTTCTGTTATTATTAATGAAGTTTAACTTGTAGAGATTCATGTCTGATCAAAACTATAACAGCGGTTTATTAAAAAAACTAAATAAAAGAAATTAAATGTTCCATAAATTCTATTTAATAATAATAATAATAATAATAATAATAATAATAATAATAACAACACCAACAACAATAATAATAATAATAATAATAATAATTATTATTATTATAATTATTATTATTATTATGATTGTGATAATATTTAGGGATTTAACAATTCACCTGAGTCACAATTCGATACGATTCACGATACTAATCTCATGATTTTTCACTTGTCAATTTGCATATTTGCATAAATTACTTACTTCTATTTTTTAAATAGATTTATTATCTGTTTTTTGTCCTGTCTCTGTAATCCTGTTGCACTGTAGAAGCTCTGTCACGAAAACAAATTCCTCGTATGTGTGAACATACCTAGCAATAAAGCTCTTTCTGATTCTGATTCATGCTTGAGTCATGATTTTTAACAAAAGAAATAAAATGTTCCAGAAATTCTATTTAATATTATTATTATTATTGTAATAATAATTAGGGATTTAATGATTCACCTGAGTCACAATTCGATGCGATACTAATCTCATGATTCATGCTTGTCATTATTTTTTATCCGAATTTGAGACAAAATTAAAGGGAACAAGAGCCTTAATAAAATCTTTTCTGCAATAACTAAATTGGAATTTTAAAACAAAATCCAAAAAAAAAAAGTGAATAATACAAAGTAAAGAAGGCTCTTTTATACAAACAAACTAAAAGTGTGACTGTGCTGGGATTTGACACTTTAAAAAAAAAAAAAAAAAAAATATATATATATATATATATCAGATTATCTATGTTTTGTGGCATAAGCTGAGGTCTTTGCACATTTACAATGTTGCCTGCTGATAAAAAACTTTCACTGGGGACTGAGATGGCTGGTGTGGAGAGCCTTAGGAAGCCTTTTCTTATCCCAAAGTGCAGTTTGTACAGAGGTGGTCAATAGGCCCTCTGCTCCAGGGGGAAAGCCACTGGCATAAAATACTTATTATAATATATGATATAATATGCAAATTATAAAAAAATGCATAAACTATTTTGAAAAAGAGAGGGTAAAAATCTAGTACCTGGTTCTGTAACAACACGGCTTTCTCTTTCAGTCTGAAAAACATCTTCACACTTTCATATGAAAACACTGTTGAACTGTGTGATCTATGTAACGTTAGCACTCGTCAGAGTGGAGCTGCCAATCCTCCGGTCAGCCTAGTTTGGCCGATTAATAGCTTTTTGCATATAGAAGTCTGTGACGGTAGTTTTTCACTGTACTGCATCATATTCGTTGTTCTGTTAGTTTAAGTAAACATCTTTTTGCCGTATTTGCACACAGCTTTTGTTTGTTTGCCGCAGCTCACCACTGTCATTTTACTCAGCCGCCCCACCTCTTGCTCGCCACTGATGTGCAAGTAAAGCGAGTTTGCACCTCTAAACACAGAGCCCTCTCTGTTCAAAACATGTATTCATTCAACATTTGTACTGGTTTGAATCGCCACATATTTGGAACGATTTTCAACCTGCTCACAGTGTTTATTATTATCCCTAATAATAATAATAATAATAATAATAATAATAATAATAGTGGTAGTAGTAAAAATACAATAGTAATAGTTGTAGTAGTAGTGGTGGTAGTGATATAATAATAATAATAATAATAATAATAATAATAATAATAATAATAATAATAATAATAATAATAATAATAATAATAGTGGCAGTAAAAGAAATATAATAATAATAATAGTAGTGATATAATAATAATAATAATAATAATAATAATAATAATAATAATAGTGGTAGTAGTAGAAAAAAAAATACTAGTGGTAGTAGTAGAAATATAATAATAATAATAATAATAATAATAAGGTACACTTTATTTTGATGGTCTGTTTGTTGAATTTAAGTTACATTACATCTAATTCTCATTAGATTATAAGTAGACTGTTAGGTTGGGTTGGGGTTAGTGTAAGTTGACAGTTAACAGATCAGTGAAATGTCTGTTGAAGGAGCAGTATCAACAGATATAAAACAGTCTACTAATACTCAAATGGACCATCAAAATAAAGTGATGATGATGATGCTGATAATAAGATAATAATAGGGGTAGCAAAAGAAATTAATAATAATAATAATAGTAGTAGTAGAAATATAGTTGTACTACTACTACTACTACTACTAGTACTACTAGTAGTTGTAGTAGTAGTAGTAGTAGTGATATAATAATAATAATAATAATAATAATAATAATAATAATAATAATAATAATAATAATAGTGGTAGTAGTAGAAATATACTACTACTACTACTACTAATAATAATAGTTGTAGTAGTAGTAGTGATATTATAATAATAATAATAATAATAATAATAATAATAATAATAATAAAATTATTATTATTATAAAATGTAAATCTGTTTGAGCACATTTAAATTTTTTCCCTTTTTTATTTTTACATTTCAGTGAATAAAACTTGTCTAATTAAATAACCTTTTAAAAAAAACTTTGACAATACAACATTTTACAACATATATATTTGAGTTTTACAATATTTACAATTTTAGAAATTATATAATTTTTCATATTTCATTTATTATTAGAAAAAAAATGCAACCTGGAAGTAAAAGAAAAGTGAGTTTGTGAAGCAGAAAGAAATGACAATAAATATGAAAGCTATTCATTCACTCAGATAATTGCACAACATGCAGCCTTTTGTGTTATATAGTACACTAGCCCATTTTGCAATTTAATGCAGTTTTTTATCCCAAATTTTATATATATATATATATATATATATATATATATATATATATATATATATATATATATATATATATATATATTTTTTTTTTTTTTTTTTATCAGTATTATTATTATTATTATATATTTTTACATTTTCCACATCACGGAGAACACTGGACCCAGTAAGTATGACTTTATCAGCATTTATCGAACAGATTCTGCTGAGTTTGAATGAGCTTAAGGTGTTTCTGTTACACTGTAACCTAAATAAACAGAAAAAAGAATCTCTGGCTTGTATCTCTAATATGTGCCGAGAAACTGAGACAAACCTCTTTGTGTTCGTGCACTTTCATGTTTGCATCGGCAGACTCGCTCAGGGGCAGACTTTGAAAACACACAGTAAGCTTTCTATCTAGCGTGCAGTCATGTTTTCATACAGTATCACTACAGTTCAGCGAGTGATTTATTTCCCCTTTGAGAAATTAATTTCAAATCAAGTGCCAGTGAGTTTGCTTGCACTAGCCCTGGCCTGCACAAATACATTGCATGTTTCTTTTTTATTGTTTGTTGTAGATTTGTCTTTTTGGTGAGTCTAACTGTATTGGAGTATAAATTGAATAATCAAATGTAAATAACACTGCATAGTCTTTATTGTAAAAACAAATTAAATAAATGAAGTTCACTTATGAACAAATATACAAACTAGTTTTAATTCTAAAGTTATTTCTTTATAAAACTACAAATGTTATAATTTCTTATACACAAATTATTTCATTCACTCATAGGCCTTAAAGAATTAGTTCACCCCAAAATTTTAATTTACTCATTATTTAACCATTTATGAGGTTTTTTCTTCTGTTAAACACAAAATAAGAAAACCTGTAAGCAATGACTTGCATAGTAAAAAAAAAAAAAAAATTCTAGGTTTCCAACATGCTTCAAAATATCTTATTTTGTGTTTAACAGAAGAAAAAAACTCATAAATGTTTGAAAGGAGTAAAGGGTTAGTAAATGATGACAAAATTGTCATTTTTGGCTGAACTGTCACTTTAAAAACAATGCAAACAAGCTAATGAAAACAGATATGGTAATACTTGGTCAGCTACACTGTAATTCCTCTCAAATTTCCTAAGGGATGAATAAACTAAAACTGAACTCGTCATTGCAGATCCTGCGATGTGACTATTGCGGATTTGCCCATTGTGAAATCGAATGTTAAAACGATGTATTGTATATTAAAGTCAATAAATGCCCTCTATCTTAATATTTTTAATCCTGTGACCACGAAGCTGTTTTTTATTATTATTATTTAATAAATAACAAGTGCTAATATATCTGCAAGTGGAATGACTACGAACACGCTGCATGCAGGTTTGCTATAAAGTCCAGTAGAATTTTTATTTACCCATTCTTCAATAAAAGCATCCTCTCAAACCCCTCAATCACATTTTGACTGAACCACAAAACAATTCAGTGGCACATAAACTAACATCACACTGAAATGACCCGGGACCTTGTTAAAAACAAACTTCAGCCAGCCTTTCCTAACATTACGATCCTTCAGAAGAATAAACAGAGCAACAGCATGTGTTTTTAAGATGTCAGATGTCTAACGTAAGTTTACCAAAGCGCTGTTTTTCTGCTCTTTGACACGCTGTATTCTGTCCTTCTGGGAGACACATTAACATCATACTTTAGACTTAAAAAAGGGAAAGAAGAATGAAATATGAAAAGCAGCATGAAATCCTTCATCCAATCCTACTAATTATTCTGACATGAGGAAGAACATAGCAGGATAATGACAGTGTGCGTTTTGATCTCTGTGATTGTGTGTGTGTGTGTGTGTGTGTGTGTGTTATAGACTGGAGACGGTCCAGAGAAAACAGGATTATGGTCCAGTCTCTATGGGATGTTAGTCACACATGCTGGAATCAGTGTCCAACAGACAGAACCAGCACTGAAACTTTGGGCTGTTTTCCCATTGGGTGAGTTCATTGAAGTGTGTGTGTGTGTGTGTGTGTGTGTGTGTGAGGCTTTCGAGAGGCGCGTCGAGGCGTGTTTTTGTGCCATCTGTGGGTTCTGTTGTAATTAACATGTCAGATCTCTCTCTCGTGTTCAGTCTAGCTCGTTGTGTGTGTGGACTCATATGTGGTAATTAAATGTTTTCTCACTGGATGAGTGCGTGTATGAGTGATAATTTAGATGTCATGTGTGGTACACATAAGCAGCAGTCATTTATGTGTTGGTGCGAGTGCGTTTTTAATTGCTGATGAGCGTGTTTGTCTGCAGATTTACTCAAGTTTGAGTTCTCTCCAAGGAAAAATTCAGACCAAAATAAAAAAGGGGATTCTTTCATCGTTTACTCAAGTTCTGGACATTTCAATTAATTTAGTTTTTACCTGAAAACATAATGAAATTTGTATTAATTAATAAATCATACATCAGTGACACAGGTACAGTATATACTGTACATTTTTGCAAGATTGATAAGTTTGGTAAGCTGTTGTGTTCTAATTTATGATTGTGTTTATAGCACTGTGGTCCTGCGCGAGACATTTCATTCAACTCACAAAATAAAACTTGACTTGACTTGAAGTTATAGCTCCCAACTCAAATCAAACTCTATTAACAGCTAACTAAATTAGCATATTTGGTAGCTCAAGTAATGCACACAATTAAAAATTGAATTTCATTTCACGAAGGTGATGAATCACAATGTTGTTATTTTTGTTTTATTATTTTAGCTTTCCTATTTATCACAAAGGCATTTAAATAAAGGAGCAAATAAAATAGATTACCTAATATGCTGGCATCTAATATTCTTTTATTATTTAGAAAGCAAATGCCTGATATTTTTTTGTGGAATGAGAAATGGAGATGGAATCTTAGAATAAAAATGGAATATATTCTACAGTCCAGAGTGTTACAGCCAGTGGCAGTTTATTTTACCACGCCAAACACTCCCCCATCCCCAGAGAAATAAAGACACTATGTAGTTGACTTCATATATATTTTAAATATTTATTATAAATGCATTTAAATATATGGATGTTCAATAAATGTAATAATTTATTTATATTTATTATGAATAAAATTATAATTATTGTTGTTATTAAAATACAGTTATGATTCTCAATAAATAACAGAAATCATTCCATAATAGAACTGGAAAACAATGTAAAGACACAACTGGAGTGATATGCTAAGATCACTTAAGATAACATTTGCATGAATATTAATTATGACAATTCCATAGAATACAAAATATTTATGTTTTATAGAATCACCTGTTGACCTAGACCAGATTCCTGGGTGAAATTAAAGTTATGAAGTCTTTCATATATAGAATTATTAGTCCCACTTTTTATTTATTTTTTTAAATATTAGGAATTTTTCACAGTATGTCTGATAATATTTTTTTTCTTTTGGAGAAAGTCTTATTTTTTATTTACCCATAGTTTTTAATTGAACCATTTTTATGTCAAAATTGTTAGCTCCTTTAAGCTAATTTTTAATAATAACATAATAATTCTGACTTCTGTGTGTGTGTATGTAATGGAGAGATGTTACCACTATAAAATTTTTTGTTTTTTTAAATTCAAAAATGTAAAATATAATAAAATGAACAATTTCTGTTCTATTGAGAGCCAACCTTTTTGATTAATATTATTTCTGCAATTTATGCAGGTTAATGAAAAAGATTTCTACAAGATATGTTGCATAATATAAACATGTAATATATTTGTTTATATGGTTACACTTTATTTTACACTTTATGGTTACACTTTTATTTTAATTTTGTTCAATTTCAGTCTGTTTGATATCTGTTGATGCTGAACAAAAGAATAAAAGCAAAAAATAAATAAATAAATAAACTACACTTACTAAAAAATGCTGATGTTTTTTTATATTTAATCCGCTCCACAATTTACACATTACTGTCTGGCTAGTTTCTGTCCTCTACTTGTATGCTAAAAAGGCAATAACGGTCCAACATTCCTGACCATTATCACCAATAAAGCCTAGAAAAACAGGGCATCAGTATTCTGTAAACCGATAGGTTCAAATATTCCTTTCCAGTAATCAAAGACATAATTTGTTCCTTAATTATAGTTTTGTAACTATTAAATTGTTTTAAATTGAAAAAATTGTAACATATACATCAGTGTAAAACCTATAAAACATATTTCTGTAATTGTGTACCTGGGTCTCCACTTTTGCCATGTTCTCTATTGGTTTTAACAAACTTATCTCTTAGGTTTTTCCAAACTTTTTAACAAAAACTTTCCTCCTTTCCCACGGCTGTTGCAATTTCTAGCCGAGAATTATTGATCATCTGGTTATCTCTATGATCACGGATCATAAACATGTTTGTACAGTCGTACCTGATTCAGATAAAATCTCTTAGAAGTGTTTCATATTCAACTCAAATCAAACATGGCACCGCGCGAACTGTTCACTGGAGTCTTAAAAAAATGCACTCAGCCAGCCGAAATCATGTAACGCGCACCCCTCCACAAACACAGCCATGACGTCACATTCGCCGCGCTCACTCAAGCGAATTAGCGGACACATCGAGTAAAAACCAGGCTTCACCCCAACCCTAACCCCAACCTAACAGTCAGACATATCATCTAGTGAGAATTAGTTGGCATGTAGATACAATGTAACTCAAATTCAACAAACAGACCATCAAAATAAAGTGTGACCATTTATATTGCATGCTTATTTCCCTCATTTAAAATAAAAACACATTTGCAGATTGATATTTTTCTGACTCCTCAGCTATGATAAGTTGTTTTGAAAAATATAAACTGATGTTCCAATATACTGCTCTCTGTGAAAAATGCATTCTCAAATTTGTATTGCAAATGTCACATCCATAACACTGGAGTTGCTCAAATGTTAAATATAAATGTTAGTATTTCAGTGAATTAGACAAGCTGTTTATTGCGTAACTTCACTTTAAAATGAACTCGGGAAATAAATAAGAAATGGGTAGAAAAATAATGGAACGGTAAAAAAATCTTTTTTCCGGAGAAGGAAAAAAGGTTCCAATGACATGAAGCTGAATAAATAATGTGAGAATTGGAATTTTTAGCCTCTTCAAATGTTCCCATGCGAGTAAGTGTGTTTGTGTTCCCTCGCTGTCAGTTGCTGTCATGGTTTCAAATGTAGACGTTAATACTCAGAGCTGCGTATTTGTATTCTGATCATCAAGTAGAGACGGTTTCGCCTTCTAATCTTCATCAGACCAGGTGTTACCTCAGTAATCTCTGTGTCTCCGAAAGTGTGATATATCTGCAAAGCTCTCTTTTAACTCCAGCAACCGTGGAACTGGGAGTATCAAACTGTCATTGTTTGGCGTGTTATGAATGCTTTAGCGCTGGCCTAATGACTAGCTGTCAGAATTGACCACCGGTATTAAGAGATCTGGCTACGGCAGCAACTTTAGTGTTTTTTGCACTGAATTATGGAGTCTGTAATAGTAACCGTGTGTATCTTGGGACAAAATATCCCCTTATTGACTTGCAGAAGACAGGAAATTTGTTGAAAGCTTGAGTTTTTGGCAATAACAACAAGTACTCCCATGTTTAGAGATTATATTAGGAGAATTTCCATTTCTGTGATGAGTACTAATGTTTTAAATGAATCATTTTTAAAATGACATGCTTATTAGTGTACCAAGTCTCCAATACGATCCTCAAAAAAGGTTTGATGTTATCTTTCTGGCTTGAGGGCAAGTTTTACTTCACACAAGCATTCACAAAGAGCAATATCCAGCTGATGAAATATTTCAGAGCAGAGGAAAACTCGAAAGCCATATATTCACTATAGACATTTTGACTTTTCTGTGGCTTTTTAAGATTAAACTTATATTAGGTGCTTAGGTTTCCATGACCGTGGGAACCCTGTGGATTGTTTCAGATGTCTTACATCAGTCTGAGTGTGTTATGAGTTCTTCTGCTTCCTTATTTTGCCAGAAAAAGAGCCGAGAGGTTTGATATTTATCTCCATTCACAAACGTACACACAAACTCCAGCGTTCCTGCTTTGAAGCGCTTATCTCTGGCCGCAAAAAGCACAATGTTGTGGAGTGATTTTATTTTTGTCGACGTGTGAGATGCTGTGAATAAAAACAATGAGGGAAAGGAGAACGTAGCGACAGCCTGTTCATCTGATAAAACTCATTTATGTGAAAAATGTACCGTTCGTGAGAGGACGCAGATAGAATTTGTAAAATGGCAAGCCTGTCGTTTTCACTCTCATTTGTTCTTTTAAACTGATTACGCTCGACTGAATATAAAAAGACTGATGCTTGTGTATCTTGTTCTGTAGCTTTTTGACCCTGAAGTACTCATCTTATTTGACAGTAACAGGATTCTTCGTCACCCCAGTCCTGCTGCGTTTCTGTAGCATCAGCAGAAAGATGACTACACATCTGCCCACAGTTACTGTTTGTTTGAATAATGTAACGGAAAAAAACTGGGTGCAAACGGTCTAGTGTTTGCAGAAAGTTGATGTTAGTTCGAGTGAGCCGATATGTCAACATCTGACCTAACTAATGGTGTTTTGTTTGAATAGAGTGTTTGGGAAAGAGCCCCTATTATGGATATTTGAAAATGACCTTTCATGCAGTGTGTAATAGGGATGTCCCGATACAACGTTTTAACTTCCGATACAATACCGATATTGCAGCCTTCAGTACGAACCGATACCGATATAAATCCGATACAGTAATCAGCACAAATTATGAATACTTTACTTTTACCTATCAGTGGCTAATCTGCCCGATTCAGCTGAGGTGAAGTGACGGCGACCAGCGAGACCTAGCTGTCAATCAAGTAGCCACGCCCTTAATTATGCAAAATTAATATAACCTAATATAAAGGAAATGGATGAGTTATAAAAAAATTCACCCCCCCCCCCACAGTTATCATGGAGGGTAATAATAGCTATATGAACCAAAATCGTTCTTTGTACCAGGCTGTAAACACTTTTTTTTCAGCTGTAAGGTTGGCCATTCTGACAGTGGGCTCAATTGCAATTTGCTCTATTATGGAGCCAGGACTAGCGGAATTTTGATGAATTGCAGTTTCAGTTACTTCCGTATTGGCTTCCCGAGGGAGAGCGGGAGGTTGCCGCTTGATTGTCACCCTAAATAATGAGCCGGATCAGTCTATTTAGTAAAAGGCTTTTCTCTGCGTGTCCTTGCACTCTTCTCAAAGCTACTACCAAAGTCAGAACAGATGTCCAGCGCGTTTCTGTGGGTCTGCAGCAGCAGAGCATCCAAGTCTGTGGTGGAGTGCTCCCAAGTTTCCCACGCACACAGAACCGGGCCGCTGAGGTAAAGTCTTATGTGTGGGAAGCGCTGGTGTTGAATTGGGTATCACACTGGATGAACCACGATATGCCCTGATTGAATTGTAAATGTTTTAAATGAGGCTCGCACGACGTGCGCTATGTCGCTGCCAGATTAATTCGGTGCCTTGCGTTGCTTGGTGTATACAAAACAATGTAAAGATCGCTTGACGTGTGCCGTTGTTGATCGCGTCAGCGTGTGCTACCGTCACGATAGATTTCTATTGTAATACACCATAACTTAGTGTGAAGAGCATGTTAAATCTTAAAGGGACTTTGCTAGCAAGCAGTGTTGTGATCACGTGGGCTTTGCACGCTGGCTGCTCTGGACGCTGCTGGAATATAATAACTGTAACAGAGTTTAGAGCACATCGGACTGCTTATATCGGAGTTTTTAATGCAGTCCGATATATATTTTTGGACTGATATCGGACCTATTTCCGATATCAATATCGAATCGGGACATCCCTAGTGTGTAAAACGGCTCTAAGTGAATGAAAACATCCAGTTGAGGTTTAAATCTGAAAGTGCGCCATGTTTAAAACGATTGATTCTTTTACGAAATAGTTGACTCAGAGTCGAATAAATAAATCGAGTTGGGTTTTGCCTGAACACATCGACATTGATACAGTAAATCACCAAATATGAAGTGTTGGATTCGGTAAAACATGAACGCGGCTTTCCCTTCAGACTCTAGCAGAGGGCAGGACTGATCATGACACGAAGATGGTGATCACTGAGAGATGGAGATCTGGCTGTGGGGAATAAAGGGTTCGCGATGCTCTGCCATTTGTCTTTGCTATGGCCACTATCAGCTGTTCACACACACGTGCGGCGCGGTTAGTTTTAAAAAAAAAGTTCAGCTTTTGCCACTGTGTGGATCAATACCGAATGCATGTCGTTGTTATTACTTGGAGTAAGGTTTAAGAGTAGAGTAATATGCTGGTGTTTTACTACATTGCTTTATTGCATTCCCGCATTGGGCTCTCACATACTCTCTGCTACTTCATAACTGTGGTGGGCGTTTCTCGCTGTATCGTGCTGAACCCAGTCATCCAATCACAACAGACTGGGTCATCGGCACAAACACCGCATTAGCTTCATGCAAAGGAAGGGTTTGGGAACAAATTAATTTTTGAACATATCATATGAGAGTCATTGAGATAGTTAGGTAAAAATAAATGCATATTATAAGACAATGAAAGTGTTTTTTGATCTTGCATGCATATCAGCTTGTTGTTGGAGACACCCAAAGCCAAAATATGACCTTTTAATAATGCAAAATAGGGACTCTTTAATCAAACTAAAATTTTAAAGGGGCAATTCCGACCAGAAGACATTGTATTAAAAATCTGCCTGAATTAGACATGTTTTTCTACCCTCTTTTGATTGACTGGCCATGAACGACTGTTTTTAATCTGTTATTAATCTTAGTGCTGTCACCCAACCTCTAAAAGCACAGGTAATTGCTTTGTGATTATTGATGATACAAAGGTACATCTCTAATTATAATTTCTCTACATAAAATCAAATATAAAAATTATTATTATTATTATTATTATTATTATTATTATTATTATTATTATTATTATTATTATTGTTCTTTTTATTTACACCAAAATAAACAATAGTAACAAATTTTGTTGTTTATATTTTCTTTTGAAATAAAAAATAATAACAATAATATTAAACATTATTATTATTATTATTATTATTATTAACAATTTTTATTATTATTATTTTTATTATTATTATTAACAATGTTATTACTTTAAAAAAATCATTCAAATTGTGAATAATGTCTTTTGGTCTTAGCTTTGGCAGTTATTTTAGACTGGTGGCTTAGATAATAACAAGTGAAGTTAAATTAATATAGCTAATAACATTTCAGGAATTCTAGATGTGCAGCATTTCTTTGCAGCCAATTGCTGTGTGTTTTCTCTTGCCACCTTCTGTGTAATATCTTTCCATTTTCATCTAAACAAACACATAAAATCAGGATGCGCACATACGAAGTGTGCATGTTTATGTAGAAGTCCATCCGTATGTGGGAATGTCATTGTTTCCATTACCGGCTTACCTAAACACCACAAAATCATCTCTCCATTAAAAACCCATTTCAGCTTCATGGATGACGATTCTCTGCTTAACCTTTGACCTTTCCCACTGCTGTCACCAACATCGCCGGGCACAGTTAGCATCCTGATGATAAGAAGGCTCGCACTTAACATTTTTCTGCAGAATGACGGGAAAATCGTTGTAGCTGTCAGTCATTTCCTATTCTGCGCTGAACGGACCAGACTGCCGACCTCTGACCTGTGAATAGATTGCAGCTGCGAGTTGTTAGGAAGGTTATCCAGTGGTTTTGTGTAGGTTATCAGCAGGTTTAGTGCCGTATGGCAGACAGAAGCCACACACACGCACGCTAATGAGGGAGAGTTCAGTTAGAGCGCACATGAGCCATACGGGCAGAAACTGTGAAGTTTGTTTCTATTTACAGCAATGTTCTGCTTTAAACATAATGAGCTGCCATAATAGGTGGGTTTTTTCTTTTTCTTTTCACAACAGGATGATGATGATTTTTTTTTTTTAGGCATCCAAGTACAGTTATTTCAAGATTAATAATACACATGAACTAGAATGTCAACATGATGGTGAAAGATTTCCATTGTGATTTCCCAATGGGTTTGAGTTGCTTGAAATTCTTGCATAAAGGTGCAGTCATATTTATTGGTTTTTAGCAAATTTTCCTGTCATTTCAATGGGAATCCATATTGAAAATTTTTGCATGTGGTTACAAGGTTTCCTATCAAACTTATTTCACAGTGCAAGTAAATAGTCACAAAGAACTGTTTTCCAACCAGTTCAACTACATTTTGCTACCGATTTGCCATGACTGACTCGACTTTTTGTTGCATTTGCGATAAATTGCTGAACTTAACAATATACTTACATCAAAATTAGTGATTAATAGTTTTATTGAATCTTTTTCATGTATGATCACACCGGTGTGATCAGCCTTGAGTGTTTCCTGAAGCATACGATCACAGCGGTGTGATTAGAACATTAGAACAAACATCATCAGCTTCTTAAATTCAAATCGAATGGCTCATGCTGAGGGATAGAAAGTGGAGCGAATTGCTTGCCATAAATCACAATTAATCAGTGTTTTCAAACAAATAAAGTTTATTTTGTGCCTCTTTCCCACTGAGTGGTACGGTTCAGTTTGGTACGGTACAGGTCACCTTTATCAGGCTTGTGTCTCCACTGCCAAAGGGTACCAAAAGTACCCTTTTGGTAGGTATGGTGTTCAATAGAAAGTTGTAGGCAACGTCATTCTCATTTGAGAAAATGTCAAAGTAAAGC
Organism: Danio aesculapii; assembly: GCF_903798145.1. Lineage (NCBI taxonomy): Eukaryota > Metazoa > Chordata > Actinopteri > Cypriniformes > Danionidae > Danio > Danio aesculapii. Next base: position 27,633,679 of record NC_079443.1, on the reverse strand, counting down.
TATATCGGTCGTTCACATATCATATACAAAACAGATGCTTTATGCACATAAATATGCCAACTTGTGTATAAATGTTAATAACTAACCTTTCTATGAACAGGATTTGATAGCTGCAGATCAATGAGTGCAAAATAGCCTACTGCGATTTTATATACAATAAAAAAATAAAGCATAAATGAACACATACAGAGCCTTACAGTCTCAGAAATCTTACCAATTACAAAACAAAAATACCCAAAACATACATTTAGGTCTTATTTGGGTTCATAAACAATACAAAACATACACAGTCAGCACAAACCTCTCATTTTTATTCTACACCAGCACATGTAACGTTAGCGTCTTGTCATTCTGAGTTAATAATAGTCCAGAAGGCAATGGTGATAATTAAACATGGCAGTTTGTTCATGTTTTAGGTTGCTGAAAAAATATAACTGGACAATTAGACACTGTTTATTTTACTTTAACATTTTCTCTACTCCTCTTCCATTTAAGAAACTTGCTTTCATCTATTTCAGAAGAAAATTCTGAATAAAACTGTAAATCCAGCAGCTCTGTCTGACCTTTCACGCAGTTTATATAATCAGCCATCATATATCAAAGAATATTATTATTTTTTAACTGTTTTAACAATGAGATACTGTACCGGTTTCTACACACATTTAGAAATTGTAATATTAGAAATTTCATGATATAATTCTGACATTTGATAATTATTTGCAGAAAATAAACCAAAAACAATATATGCATGAATCACTGGGGCATTCTTGATGTGACATTCTTGACGTGTCGCAATAGGATCTTTTAAAGAGAAGCATTCTTAATAACGATCACTAAAAAAAACTCACGCGGGGGGTCAGCTGGAGTATTTAGAACTTGCGCATGAAAGGGTTAAGCAAAATACTGAATATAATACATCATCTCTGTACAGAACATACTTTTACCCTGTTAACAAACCCACCCAACCCAATCACCAACTAAGATGTGAAGTCCAGTTATTTGGGTCTCCTTGGCTTCCATACCGTTTAGAATTCTCCCTTAGAAGGCTGCTGTCTTTGTAGGGAGACGGCGAGGCAGCTTTATAGTTTTGCAGCCGAGCTTAAATTTAATTTATGGAGACATTTCAATGTGGAATTCATGCTTTGTCATCGGCCTTATCTCCATCTTCAGCGCTTTCATACAGCCTTATCTGTTTTGGCGGTAATTTTTCTTATCCTTCTATTGAGTGCATCGCTCATATGTCTCTCAGAGCATCTCATTGATATCCCACGATGCCGCAGCTGCTGCAGTCAGTAGGCACTAGCAGGTAATCAAACCCTCTTTTGATAATGATAATAACGATCGTAGCGCTGTCACTCTGTTTGTCATGGTAACAATAGCGACACACAGAGAGGATCTTATCTGCGCGAGCTTCCCTTCTGAGCGGAGCGGAACAGAGCGTTTATCACACACATCAGACAAAAACATACACAACTTTGAGTTTTACTGCATGCTGGATTGAACCAACTGCAAACCCAGTAAGAATTGGGATGTTTAGATGGATTGAATAAACAAGACAGAGAAGAGTCAGAATGTGCTGGTCTTAATACCTTTTGTGATTGGTCAACTGTTTGCAATGCATGTCAGAACAAAAGGGTATATTGGAATTTCAGCTCTCAACACTTGTAAATGCAGTGATATGAACAGTCATGATAATCAGTTCAAACATGAGTCCTCATTCTTGGAATTCTTTGTCTTCTCAACATGTTGACAGCACAGACCATCTTCTCCAGGCCTCAGCTCAAACTGCAGTGTAGAAGTTATTCACAGGTAGACACTAAAGACCACAGGCTGCTATTATGCACATTTTTCACAAACTTGGGTAGGTTTTTGCGGGATCTTGACTCATACAGTCCAGATTCGATCCTTTCTTTTGCGAGATAATAACTTAATTTATTATGCACCAGTAATAATAATAATAATAATAATAATAATAATAATAATAATAATAATAATAATAATACTAATATTACTTTTAAACTTTTTTTTGCCTTTTTTTTAGATCTGGGTCGCTTTACCTTCAATACAGAATCACTTGCTAGCTGCCCCTCCAATAAAGAGCTGCTTCATAGCTCTCAAACTGTAAAACATATTTGTAAGTTTTATTTTTTACAATAAACTGTAAATATTCTCTTTGTCCAGCACTCTATCCACTTACTAATTTGGTGTAAGAAACCTTTTCTAAAAGTTTGTCTCAATAGCTACGTTTCCATTCACCTATTTTTATGCACATGTTGGGTATGCACATAAAAAATGGTTGATGGAAGCGGCCAAAATGCGCATCAATTTTGAAAATGTGCATAAAAAACGTATGCGCATAACTGAGTAGGATAAACTTTTTATTCGATTGGAAAAATTGCGCATAAACTATGATTGTAACACTTATCGAACAAATTCCAGTATGTGCATTTAAAAAGGTTTTGTTATTTTGTTAAAGGAGATCATGTGATGATAAAAATGTGTGTGAATGGATAAACCCGCAGGCTGAGCACATTGTAAAACATCTGAAATGTTGTTTTGGTCATTCTAAAATGCCTTAACTGTTTCAGTATTAGTGTTATTATATTAATAATTACCTCCTGAACTGTCAAGAGTGTCTGTGTTTCGTGTCTCATGGCTTTAAACGCCACCACGCTTTCATTGCGCGTCAGCATACTGTCTTCTGAGGCGCAGGTCGTTTATTAAATAAAAAAAAGATTCATGCAGCTTCTCCTACCGCATCAAATTCCATTTATACTTTTGATATTTGGCGCCAGTTAATCAGTTAAGTGACGATTTTGTTCTCTTTGACTTGTTGGATGGAAACGCTGCTTTATTCGCACATCTTTAATGCGATATTCCAGTTTTGCACTAAAGTTAGGATTCGCATCTTTGGATGGAAACATACACTGTAAACAACTGAATAATCAATAAGTCCTGACAACATATGTTTTTAGGTCATTGTAACTTATAAAATTAAGTTAGAACAGGGTTAACTTAGTTTGAAAAGTTACCCAGCTGTTTTAAGTCAGTTTAACATAATAGAAGTTCAATGGAGTCATAAGGTTGATTTGATTCAACTTGCAGTTACTACAGTGTAGCTAATGAATGAGCCAAATAAATTTAACCGAATTGTGAAGTTTAGACATTATAGCAAACTTTTTTACTGAAATATTCCCAATCCTGAGTCCCATGTTCATCAAAAAAATCACTAGTTCTGATTCTTAATTGTGCACTAAGCAATTTTGCCAAATGATGTTGATATGTGAAGTCACCAAAACAAACAATCATAATTCAACAGGACCTTGCACTTTTTATTATATCTGTTATCATTCTTAGACACACCATTACTGTGATTGGCTGAAGGTGTGTTTTCGACTCGGTCAGACATTGTGGTCAAAATCATTTTTCAATGATTGGTGCACCTTTAGCCACTGAGAGAGATCACATAACATGACTATTGTTGACTGAAATATTATCAATTAGGGATGTACAAAAACTGAGCCGAAAAATTGCGATATGCCACTCACAGTACATAACGCAATACACTTATTGTATATGAGACCTCCCCAACCCAACCACTGGTCATTATTACAGAACAGAGAGCAAGTCTTTTGTCACTAAATTGAAAAAACTTTGCTTAAAGGTCATGTGAAAAGTGTGTATTGATGAAGAATACAGAATGATCAAGAAGACCCAATCAGGGATGAAGTGCGCAACCATGCCCTCATTTTCAAAAGTCTGCGTTTTGGTTTATCAGGACTAAAACTCAAACCCCAGAGTGTTCAGACTAAAATTGGGTCTGCAGCATGTCCAAAAGTCTCCATTTTCAATTGTTGGAAACATCTCAGTAATTTGGATGCTAAGTGTAACCACTGCAAAAGTTATGTATTTTAAAATGAAAAAGCACTGACGTACACTCAGTGTGAAGTGCATCTTTCCCAGGGTTATTAAGCTTGAGAGAGCAGGGGGGACGAGAGACAGAACAGTATGAGGGGAGCATGTCAGTCAATAAATATGTTTTTTTTTATAGAGATAAATTATTTTACAAATATATTTGTGCACTGTAAGACTGCTTAAACACAACGGAGCAGCAAACAACAAAGATGATTGCATAGAAAGAGCATGGTGTGTTTGACGAGTCATTAAAAATGTATTTTGAACTAAACTCGCTACTGACAGACTGCTTCTCCTCATCCGGAGTGACCATGCAGAAAACTCCTCTCTGCTCTCAGACAGCATGCAGCAGATAAAGCAAGATCACCTTTGCTGCTGTCAGATACATGCTTATGTAGATCTGGGGAATTAATCGAAGGCAGTTTTCATGTGTTTTTTGTCAGTAAAGCCAGTTCTATTAGACCTCTAGCATGTCGTCACCTTAGAATTATAAGGTTCTATCTAACATTTTTGTCAAAATTGGGTTATTGACATATTCTTATTAAATGACAACTTATTTACATTATGGGATGTTTTATATAAATTGTTTACATTCTAAGACTTTTTATTTAAAAAACAAAAAAACAAATGTTACACATATACTGTTTGCTATATGGAATGCAAAAACTTTGAAGCATCATTTAGAATAATTTAGAACACAGATAGATCCTTATAATTCCAAGGTGATGGTGTGTGTTCAGATGGAGCAGCATCAACTACACCGAGTCGTAGTTCACTGATAAGCTACAATAAAATCTGTTTTAAATTTAAATTTGATTGAACCTTTTAGAAATTAAATTGAGATAATCGTTTATTATGGGATATTGTGAGTGTCACTGCTTAACTGCAGTCCCCTGAGACCTTTGTTCATCTTCAGAACACTAATTAAAATATTTTAGGTGAAATCTGAAAGCTCTCTTTCACATCCTCCATCAGGGTGTCCGCGTGGTCTTAAGTATTAAAAGTTGGTAAATCAATTATGAGAAAATTAAGGCCCTTAAAAGGTATTAAAAAGTCTTAATTGCGTTTTCACAAGGTATTGAGTTTTGTTTAAGTGTTGTCCAAAGTGTCTAACTCCAAAAAAACATAAATATATTTATTTTCTTCCTAATATTAACAATGGTATGCTCGGTCCACGCAATTGGTTTGGGCCAGGGTGTGTCCGGCCATGGTCCTCTGTCCGGGTGATGTCATATAATTTGCGACAAATGCAGGAAGATCATGTGACGCTATCCACATGTAGTGAAACCATAGTGCGAAACACACAACAAAATGGCAAAATGTAAAGTTTGCGTACTCCTGGGTGAAGAAAGACTGGTTTAAACCTGTTGCTGAAAACAACCACGTAATTTATTCTTTCAAGCTTTGTTTCTTCTGAGCTCATCTGAGTTCTGTTGCATAGTTGTGCTCAATTGATTTAACTACAACTGTTTATTAACAACTGTTTATTAAGTTAATGGTTTGATACTGATTAGAACTTGAAGTGGTGATGAGGTTTTAAAATATTCTGAGAAGCTCTTTAAAAAGTGTTACAAAGGGATTGAAATTACCTTTAGGATTCCTGCATACCCTGTCCATAGACCACAATGGCCCTGACTCAGTCAAAGTCCAGTAAATTACAAAAAAAAATCTTCAAAATAGTTTAATATTTTGTTAGTTATAGCTGTAGTTATAATATTGTCAAGCTATGAGAATAATTTAAACACTTAAGACAAAAATAGTCACCTTATTCAACAGGTTCTTTAATGTTTTCACAAAAATATTGAATATTGTAGCTTCATAATATTCTGATTGAATCACTGGGGACACATGGGCTGTTTTGGCAATGTTTTTTGGTACCTGTCATGACCATTGCTGTCTTTGGAGGATGGAAATCTCTCAGATTTAATATAAAATATCTTTATTTTGTGTTATGAAGATTACCAAAGGTCTCAGTGTTTTGGAATAACATGAGGGTGAGTAATTACTGACAGGTTTAAGCGATGGCCTTGATTTTAAAAATGAAGAGAAACAACTTTTAACATGGTTAAAGTGATGAACTGTGCTTCTGACTTGCACACCTGACTTCATATATCCACACACAATGACCTTGCCTTCAGATATAAAGGCTGTTTGAGAGAGTACGCTTTTAAAATGTTCTTCGATTGTGCATCTGGAGGTGAAATGAATGGTTGGTGGTGTTTATTTTTTGCCCAACTACTATTGTGAGCGTAGAGAAAATCCACTGATATATACACGCGCACACACAAACACACACACATTCCAAAGCAGCAAACACAAAGGAACTGAAGTAAACTGCTGTGCAATTAGAGTGTCATTGTTGTGTCATTTTAATTCCAGCGGTGAAATTACATGGATTCTTCATTTATCTCACCCTTTCTTCTCTACCTCTGCAGACGTGGCCAGTCGCTTTTTTTCTTTTGTCTGCACAAATCATCTTGTGGTTCTAAAGCAGGATGGGCCCAAATCACAGGGGACAAGCAGCAGATAATGAAGTCAATCCTCTCTTTCTCTGTCTTTCAATCTCTGGTTCAGTTTTTTCTCTGTCATGTGTGTTGTCTGTCTTTATTTTTCACACACTCACTCGTTTAATCCTCTGCTGCTTTGTGATGAATACATTTTTTTTTCTTTACAGATGCACCAAAGACACTCGGCTTCTTGCTTTTTTCTCACATTGTGATTCTTTTTATCTTCATTCTCATTCTGTCTCTCTTTGCATCTTTGCATGCTGAAGTTATTTATGGATTGATTTATATAGAGAGCATTTACATTTATATATTTACTACCGTAGCAAGTTTGGGGTCAGTAAGATTTTAAACTATTGTATTGTGTATGAATGTATTCATTTAAACAAGAGTTACAGTAGAATAGGTTTATAATCATACTATATTAATAGTTTTTGATGGCCTTTTTTCATAAAAAATTGATAAACCTAGAAATTATTATTTTTTTTAGCATTGAGAATCATTCATTCATTCATTCATTCATTCATTTTCAACTGCTTTTCCGGGCAGCAGTCTTAGTAGAGAACCTCAGACTTCCCTCTCCCCAGACATTTCCTCCAGCTCCTCCGGGGGGATCCCGAGGTGTTCCCAGGCCAGCCAAGAGACATAGTGCCTCTAGCATGTCCTGGGTCTTCCCCGAGGTCTCCTCCCAGTGGGACATGCCTGGAACACCTCCCTAGGTAGGTCTCCAGGAGGCATCCGAAACAGATGCCCGAGCCACTTCAGCTGACTTCTCTCAATGTGAAGGAGCAGCGGCTGTACTCCAAGCTCTAAGGGTGCGCCCTGACACCCTGCAAAGGAAACCAAAGCTCAAGACCATAGGTGAGAGTAGGAACGTAGATTGAGCGGTACATCGATAGCTTTGACTTTCGGCTCAGCTCCTTCTTTACCTCAACGGTCCAGTACATTGACTGCATTACTGCTGCCGTTGCACCAATCGACCTGTCAATCTCACGTTCCATCCTTCCCTCACTCGTGAACATAACCCCAAGACACTTCTCGACCTGGGGTAAGGACTTTCCTCCAACCTGGAGATGGCAAACCACCTTTTTCTGGTGGAGCACCATGGCCTCGGACTTGTAGGTGTTTATTCCCATAAGTTTCTCATAAGTCAGCATTGAGAATAATTAACTTTTATTTTAGTACCTGATCTTTAGCACCTGTGTATTAGAATGATTTTTAAAGAATTAGGTAACACTGAAGTCTGAAGTAATTAATGCTTATAAATCAGCTATGACATTACCCATCATGGCCTCCCAATCATCCCCATCCACTGAATTGGCTTAATCATGGTCTCTCCACTTCACCTGTAGCTGGTGTGTGGTGAGCGCACTGGCGCCATTGTCCTGTGGTTGTCGTCACATCATCCAAGTGGATGCTGCACACCGGTGGGGGTGTGGAGAGACCCCCTTCATGATTGTGAATAGCTTTGGGTGTATGGCTATACATGATAAATGCGCTATATATATATATATATATATATATATATATATATATATATATATATATATATATATATATATATATATATATATATATACAGGAATAATATACATTTTATCTTAAAACGAATTATTTTAACACATCTGTTTATCAAAGTTTAGTCTTATGCAAAATGTCAGATAGCCAAGGCATTATTAACATAGATGTGGTGAATTTTAAAGCGAGCATCAGAATGGGGAATAAATTTGATTTTAGTGACTTTGAATGGGAAATGGTTGCTGTTGCCAGATGGGCTGGTGTAGAAACTGCTGATCTTTTTGGAGTGAAAATTACATGTTGATGCCAGAGGTCAGAGAACAATGGTCTGGCTTGATGAAGCTGATAGAAAGGCAACAGTAACTCAAATTAATCATTTCTTACCACCAAGGTCTGTAGAAGAGATTTAACGCACACACAAACACCTTAAACTTTAAAATGTCACAATGCTTGTCAGCTAAGAACAGCAAACTGATGGTCATTCTGACCACAGTCACCTCTTGATAACACTCATTCATTCATTTTCCTTCGGCTTAGTCTCTATTTCAGAGGTCGCCACAGCGGAATAAACTGCCAACTTTTTCAGCATATGTTTTATGCAGCGGATGCCTTTCCAACCGTAACTTAGTACTAGGAAACACCCATACACACTCATTCTCTCTCTCTCACACACACACACACTCATACACTACTGACGATTTAGTTTACTCAATTCATACTGCATGTCTCTGGTCTGTGGGGGAAATCGGAGCACCCAGAAGAAACCCCCATGAACACAGGAAGAACATGAAACTCCACACAGAAATGCCAACTGGCCCAGCCGGGATCTGAACCAGTGACCTTCTTGCTGTGAGGTGACAGGTCTAACCACTGAAGCCACACCATCCCCCCTTCTTGATAACATTAACTTGTAATATCTTTTCTAAAAAGTCCAAATGTCATTAAGCTCAATTTGGGTTCTTGAACATGACAATGAATTCGATATACTAAATTGGTCTTCACAGTCACAAGATCTCGCATACTGTAATTGTGGAACGGAATTTTTAACATAGATGTACAGCAGACAAATCTCTAAATTTTGAAGCTAAGACACAAAGAATAAAGCAACTAGCCCCCATTTTTGAAAATTAGTTTGAGAGCCATAATATTGCTTCTGAAACCATACGCTATTAAACCAACTAAAAATGATACACCTAGTGATCTGTTTCTGCAAGTCTACCAACAGGTGTTCTCTCAGTTTGATCAAGTTCTTGACAGTTGTGAAATTTCAAGAAATTCCTCATTTTTTTTGTCTCTCAAATTACACCCATTATATCCTCCACAGAAGTCAAGAAGCTTGGTAAACATTTGCGAAAAAGTAATCTGAAATGTTGAGCTCAAATATCATAATGCTTGTAACTTTGTAAAACGTATTTAGGATGTAGCGTGTCCGATTTAGTTAAGCGGACAAGCTGCTGTAGTTATCTGGCAGATATATTATACTGTAGCTTCAACTTCCTGATAATTGAACAGCTTTTCCTGTTGCGAGAGCACAATACTTGATTCTAGTAACATTTCCTGCTTCACGCATTTGTTCTGCTTTATTAGTTTCTTCCTTGGAATGCTGTTTAGTTTTCATTTTCACAGCTGTCTTTCACTTTAACTGGATGAATAATGAGGCTGTAACTGTAGGCTTTTTCTGGAAAATTATCAAAATGTGCTCTTTTCGTAATAAATCACAGGTAGCGTCCAATTACAAAGCACAGCTCCCACTAAGCCAATTCTGTCTGAACACAGTTATACAAATTCAGTGTTTAATTTTTCATTTTTTGACATGACTTAATTTGATTAAATAAATCCATAATGCTACTTCACATTAACTTTGAGTCATGTTATAGGTCAGTATTTGCTGTTCTTGTAGCTCATTAAATATTTTACATCTTTGAGTAATTAATTAGTATGTATTCATCATCACAAATTTAAAATGTGATTTGCTATCATAAAATTGAATTCTAGGCTTTACATCATTGACATTATCAATCTTTTTTGCTCATTAAAGGTGCCATATACTGCATTGGTTTAATACAGGGGTCTCAAACTCTTATTGGCTGGGGGCCATATCACTGACTGACAATTCATAGGAGGACTGTTCTAACATTCAAGCACAAGAAAAAAGTGTAAACCTGATGTAATTAATGCATTCAGACATCTTCCCCAGAGTATATGCAGTCGAAGCTCCTTTTTGTTTCTTGTACATATTGAAGGGGTAGTTTAAATTGCCATGAAAATACTACAGTTTAATATTAGGCATAATAATAATAATAATTATGTCCCAATCAATTGTTGCTTAACCAAAAGTTTAACAGATAGCTTAAGAACAGCAGAAAGGAGTTTGGGTAACTTTAGTGACTATACTGGCTATTGTTCTTCTCAATATCTTTCTTTTTTTTTTTTAAACTACAACAAAGAGGGGGAAAGCATGTATTTTTTTTAAAGTATGTATTCTTTAAATGTCCAGTAGGAGGGGTAAGTGGGGGGTCAAAACCACAAGTGGCTTTACGCGACAGCACAAGAATGAGAGTGTTTTAAAAATATATGTTTTGGTGGGCCGAATCTCCTTAGATTTTGACGTCAGTTGTGGGCTGGAAGGAGGAAGAGGAAAGGCCGGAAATTGCCCATGGGTCAGCGGTTTGACTCTCCGGGTTTAATAAGTTAAATTGTTCTCTGATATCTACATAGAACATTATATACATTATATATAATGGCTTTGGTAAGTAAAATAAAAACTCCAGAAACAGTTTTATAAGCTCATTTATCACTCCATAAAGTACCCATATAATCGGGTCCATGATTGACCATATATGTTGTCAATATTAATCAGCTTCGCACTGACATGCCGCTTTTACAGGCGCACACACACACAGCATGATATACGCTAAACACTGACAAATATAAACCCAATCAATGTAACGTTAACCTATTTTGCTCACCAGATCTGTTGTGGATAAAGGCAAAATTATAAATAAATTGACAAAAAAAAAAAAAAAAAGAGTAGCTGCGTTCCAAATTGCACAAGATCCACTATATTCTCATGCACTAAGCGGAAATTCAAAACATATCCCTGATGACGTTTGAAGGTTACCAAATTAGTGATATAAATGACCAAACTACCAAATAATACCTGCCGTGAGTATAAACGCATTCACCATCAGGAGGCGCTATAATCACTCTTGTTGGAGAATTTAGCTTTCACAATTCAAAATAAATAAAGTTATCCAACATGAGTGCCCGAAACCTTTCGCTACATGAGCAAAGCTGCAGCCGTTGAGTGCGTGAGGTGTCCAACATTACACACTTCATTTTACCGGTTGAATAAGTGCATCATCCGGGTATTTAAAGTCCACATATTGTTTTAAGAGTTTTCAGTGTGAATGCACTGCTTACACTATTTGTACTACAAAATGGTGTAGAATAGTGCATAAGTATGCGATTTGGGACTCACTACCTGCGCTACCCTGTACTAAAATGGCGGCTCTATTAATGCATTTCTTCCAGTAGACAGCAACCGGGTAGGTGACATTTTCATATTCTGATCTTTTATTATTCTACTATCCCTTGGTATACCCAGATTTTCATTATAGAAGACCTTTAAAATATAATTTTTTTTATTATTAATATCGTTATTATTGTATAATATCAATATATTTTAGTTTTAACCCATTATGTTGCCTGTTTCAGGTGGAAAAAGAAAAAGAAAAATTTTGTAAATTTCCTAGAGTTTGCAATGCATTTACAAATGTTCTCTGCTCATTGAAAGAGGTGATTCATTCCCATTTCTAAATGCGTGTCCTGTTTAGCGAGTGCAGAAAGCCATTTTAAAATGGCAGAGTAATGGTTGATAATGCACTTTTGTTATTAGCAGTTAAATAAGGCATTTCCTTATTTGTCGTTGAGCAGCCACTTTGACATAATGCTGAGTCCACAAACGCATGATTAATGGCGTGGAAGACTTGGAAGGAATATTCTTTCTCTTCTTTCCTGTTTCCTCTCTGTTTTGACACCAGTTTTTGGGCTGTGTTTCAGATTTTTTTTTCCCACCATGACCCGAGGCAGTTCCATATTATCCCCATCTGAATGTCCCGGTGGCTGTACATGCTCTTTCTGAGTGACGTGTTTATTGGAAGTGGAACCCGAGTCTCACACAAGCACTCTTTACATTCTTTTCCTGTCCAACACACACAAACATATCGGACATCTCGTCTCGTTCTGTGCGCATGCTCATGTTTAGCGAGTGTATTTACTGTCCCGCTTGCATAAATATTCAAACATAGTTGATTCAGTAGAATATGAGACTTCTGTTTGATTTTGTAATCGCACATATTACATACCACAAAGAATGCAGTCGTTTTTTTCCAGAGCTTGACAAACTGTGACCCTCAACTGCACTTATAATCACTCACTTACTCAATCACTTTCATTTGGCGTATTCCTCTTAAAGGGTTAGTTCAGTCCAAAATAAAAATGTTTACTCACCCCCATGTCATTCCAGAGATATCTTTTTTTTATCTTTAGAATAGAAATGAAGTTATTTGTAATCCGATCTTAGATATTTCTGTACCTTCCATGAAACTATGCGCACTAAAACATTTAACACTTCAAAAAGTTTAGGAAGATTAGGTAAGCAGTTTGATTGAAATCTTCAAAGATACTTATATTATCACTTTACAAGATAAACATGCTTAATGTAAGATTTAAATTACATTTAAAAAATTGTGTAAACATTGTTTTCAGCATTCATGTTCGAAGCTCAATCTATTTAATTGACACATGCAAGCGAATAGGGTTCATTTTTGCATGCCAAATCATTACACGAGAGCTTCAGCCAGAACCAACGTGCTTCATTATTGCTTCACGTCAGCATAGCAACTTCATCAAAAACCTGTGAGGTTTGTTCTTGCACCTCAAGCAGGTATCAGGGTGTCCGTGGTGTCTTAAAAAGTCTAAATTTTCAAAAAAAAAATCCTAAACCTTAATCCAGGTCTTAATTTCCCTATGTCCTAGTACAGCTACACAATTGGGCCAAGTTTTTCATTGCAAAGAGATACAATTCACAACAGCTGTTAGACTTTTTTACAACAAATTCTCCAAATTAAATTCCCTAAAAGAAACTAAAGCAACACATCCTACATGATCTTCCGTTAATACAAAAACTATTAAAAGGAAGTAACCGGACCATTAGAAAAAAAATCGTAATCCTTAGTGTTTAAAAATCCTTCGTGTTCGATAACGAGTCATTAGGTGTTTCGCGATGACGCAGCCACGAAACACAAGCCTCGCCAGTAGTTACGCGCGCAAACCAGGGAGATTTGAAACCTGCGGCCCCGCCCACTAACACAGAAAAAACACTAGACACACACACACAGACGCCGCCGGTCCAATGAAGTCACGCTGTGCTCAGATGGATAATATTGACAGTCTCTACCCAAAGATGAGTTGTTAACCTGGTACAGTACACGCGGTTACTCTTTATATTCTCTTATCACATGTAAGCCACGTTAAAAACGCGACGCGTGCCGCTTTGTTTACGGATTTAACGTTAAAGGCTTTTGTGAGCTCGCGTTCCACTGCCGTTTGTCGTTGCTATGGCGATCGATCGTAAGCTAGGAGACAGGAGACTCGTGTCACTTTCCCTAGTTCTTCTGAGGAGCGTTGTGTGTGTGTGTGTGTGTGTGTGTGTGTGTGTGTGTGAGAGAGAGAGAGAGAGAGAGAGAGAGAGAGAGAGAGAGACTCGCGTCGCTTTCCCTAGTTTTTCTGAGGAGCGTTGTGTGTGTGTGTGTGTGTGTGTGAGAGAGAGAGAGAGAGAGACTCGCGTCGCTTTCCCTAGTTTTTCTGAGGAGCGTTGTGTGTGTGTGTGTGTGTGAGAGAGAGAGAGAGAGAGAGAGAGAGACTCGCGTCGCTTTCCCTAGTTTTTCTGAGGAGCGTTGTGTGTGTGTGTGTGTGTGTGTGTGTGAGAGAGAGAGAGAGAGAGAGAGAGACTCGCGTCGCTTTCCCTAGTTTTTCTGAGGAGCGTTGTGTGTGTGTGTGTGTGTGAGAGAGAGAGAGAGAGAGAGAGAGAGAGAGAGAGAGAGAGAGAGAGAGAGAGAGACTCGCGTCGCTTTCCCTAGTTTTTCTGAGGAGCGTTGTGTGTGTGTGTGTGTGTGTGAGAGAGAGAGAGAGAGAGAGAGAGACTCGCGTCGCTTTCCCTAGTTCTTCTGAGGAGGGTTGTGTGTGTGTGTGAAAAAAGCCTTACACTATGAAGCGCGTGTGCACTGTGACTACTTTTATATAGTTGATTACCAGCTGGGCATTTCACTCTGTCTCGTGCTGAAGCCTGTCACTGTCGACCAATCGCAGCAGGCTGTCATCGGTCCAATCAGCGCAGATTAGCTTCGCGCTGAGGAGGGGGTTGGGAACAAATGAATCGCTGAACGATTCATATGGGAGTCGTTGGGATAATTAGGTAAAAATAAATGCAGATTATAAGACCATCAAAGGGTTTTATGACCTTGCATGCATATTAGACTGTTGTTGGAGACCCTTACAACCTAAATATGACCCTATTTCATGTATAATATGGGCTCTTTAAATCAATCTTTATATTCAAAGAAAGTCTACATAAATTCTGTTAATCATAAAAAAATATAGTTTTTTCTTCAGAATGTGTGGATCAAGCCACTTTATTATTATGGTTTTATTATTATATTAATTTTTGTCTCTGGATGTATGTTTTAGGTAGCAGACTTCTGGTTGAACTTTCAATGAAAGGACAAACATTTCTCAGATTCTTAACATGACTAATTTTCTTAAGGGTTTGGGAAAGGATGAGGGTGACAGAATTGGTATTTTGAGTTAAACTAATGTAAGATGAAGGCAAGGTCGGCGACTCGGGTAAGAAATAAACACTTTTTTATTTAACTTTCTCAATTAGAGCATGAATACTGTGACGTTGGCTTTCTTAGGCTCATCTCTCTCCCCGTGTGTCCCTCTGGCAGCTCTTAAGTACCGTCTCTCCCTCCCAATTACTACAAAGACATAGGTGTTATTAAAATTTTTGATTTGACCTACTTTTCGTCCACCAATCTCTATAACTTGCTCTCCCTCTGTACAGGTCATTCGCGCACACCCTCCTGGTCGTGACACTAACCCTTTTGGTCCCACTTTATATCAACTTTATATCAAGTGGCCTTAACTACTATGTACTTACATGTAAATATAAATACAACACACTTACTGTGTTCGTAATGTATTGCAGAATACTTCTGGTGCTCTTGAGGTGGGATATGGGTACAGGTAGAGACAGGTTTGGTGGTATGGGTAGGTTTAAGAGTGGGTTAAGGTATAAGAGATGGTCAACAATGTCATTATAAATGTAATTACAGAAATTAATTACAGATGTAGTTACATGCTTGTATTTAATCAAGCATAAATACAATGTATAAACTTGAATTTACACTAAGTACATTTAAGCACATGAACAACTTATTATTAATTGCAGTGCAAGTACATATTAGTTAAGGCCACTTAATATAAAGGGAGATCACATTTTTTAACAAGGAGGTCTGAAATTATTGATAGCAGTGGTACAGAAATAAAAAGTCTGACTGTAATGTGGTTAGACTTAAGTTGACAGGCCACCGCTGCGCTACTGAAAATTCACTAATTCACTACTGCAACTTTCATAAAAATGAATAAATGACACACTTGTGCCTGACACCTCCATCCTCCCTTTCATCTCGGTGTTTTCTTTGATGTCATTTCCTCTGTTTCTCATCCTTCTCTATAGCCTTGTTCATGATTCTCTCTCCAGGGGTGTTCGCTCTGACAGCGATTTGTAGTGACATAATGACTGGAAGTCATTTATTTTCAAAGAGACCTGAGACTGGTGGCGATGTGATGTGGGTGTGTCCAGTTGAGAACTTTATGCTAAGTAGCAGTAACACGACATGAAAATCTTGAGTCTGATATACTTTTACATATTAAATTTGTAACGTGTAGATGATTTGTTAAATATAAAATATTGTGTTGTATTTATAGTCATTTTTCAAATACTACAGCTAATAGTGTATTTTTGACCCACGGTCACTTGTTTTGAACGCTTCTATTTTAATTAGTGCCAACCATCATCAACAAACAGATTAGCAAAAAATAATGACAGCCAAAATGATCAGCTTGAATGACTTACTGTCTCTGCACATTTAATTGAAGGTATTTTAAACTAAAAAAGATACAACTTTAAATAACACTATTATATCACCTCCACACAGGTGAAAATATGTGTGAGGTGAAGCAGAAATGTAGCTTTCAGGTGTAGGAGTTAATTTTAGCAGTGCGGTGTGATGCTTTTCCCAGTGTTATGTGAAGTTTACTCTTCGTCGCCGGCTCCCATGAGCACCTGGGTTAGATGACAGTCTTTATTTATCTGTCTTGCAGGAAGTGTGTTTTCCTACAGGAGAGAAGTGTGTGTGATGGACAGGTGATTATTTGCGGAGCAGCTTGTGTCAGTCTCTAGATTGCCAATGCCAAATATTTATGTCTGTGGTGGACCGTCTCTTTTCCAACCGTCCCCTTTGTAGAGTAGGGTCAAGAGGTCAAATAGGATGGGGATGTTTTCCAAAATCCTCCCTCCCACTTATTTTATCATTTTTTTTCCCAGTTTCTGTCTTATGGTTTTATTCTGATTTGTTAGTGTCAGGGCAAATGTTGTTGTTGTTGTTCTATGTTTTGAAATCGGTACATGTGCTAAATGATGAACAGAGTACTCAAACCATGCACTTGAGTAAAATGATAGATAGTTTTTATTAGGCTATTAAGAAAAACTATTATTTTTAAATAAGGCAAATATACTTAAGTACATGTGTATATACACACATACAATGTTTATAACTGTCAAATATACATATATAACCCATAACTGAGTATTTGTATACATTCTTTGTAAAATTTGTAATTATAATAAGATTTTAAATAGAACCTGGCCTGCCAACATCATTATACATAAATAGACATAAATACACTACCTACTAGTTTTAGGAACAACAAATAATAACTTGACTTCTAGTTGATCATTTGGTATCAGAAGTGGCCTACATGAAGGGCAAAGACCTCTAGACTTACACTTATTTTACCAAAACAAAGTATGCCTGATTTAATTAGGACAGTAAAGTCCGACTTTGCTTAGACAAAAGTCTTGTCACTTAACATAAATAATGCACAGTATAGAATATAAAGTCATGGTGCAGTGGAAAAAGAATGAATATTGTGTATGACTCCCATGAGCTTAGACGACTGCATCCATTCATCTCTGCAATGACTCAAATAACCTTAATAAAGTCTCTGGAATGGCAAAGAAAGCGTTCTTGCAGGACTCCCAGAGTTCACCAAGATACTTTGGATTCATCTTTAATGCCTCGTCTTTCATCTTACCCCAGACATGCTCAATAATGTTCATATCTGGTGATTGGGCTGGCCAATCCTGGAGCACTTTGACCTTCTTTGCTTTCAGGAACTTTGATGTGGAGGCTGAAGTATGAGAAGGAGCGCTGTTTTGCTGAAGAATTTACCCTCTCCTGTGGTTTGTAATGTAATGGGCAGCACAAATGTCTTGATACCTCAGAGTGTTGATGCCATTCACTCTGCAGATCTCTCGGACGCCCCCATGCTGAATGTAACCCCAAACCATGATTTTTCTTTCACCAAACTTGACTGATTTCTATGAGAATCTTGGGTCCATGCGGGTTCCAATAGGCCTTCTGCAGTATTTGTGATGATTGAGATGCAGTTTAACAGATGATCCAGCGTAAAAAAACTACCTTCTGCCTCTTTTCCAAATGATCAGCTAGAAGGCAAGTTATTATTTGTTGCTCTTACAACTGGGATCGATGACAAGACTTTTGTCAGGCAGTGAATGTCCATATTCAACATTTTTTTTTATACAGTACAGTGGACTTAAAAAGTTGACTCTTTTGAAGCTTATAGTTCACACTGACAGTTAAGACTTTAAATATGATTTTCATCAACAACCATAAATCCTAAAAATCAGCATTACTTGCATTTCATGCCATCAGTTGTGGGCACATCAGCTAAAAAATTCAGTGACATTTGCAATGACTGATCGTTTGAGTTACTGAGTTGTTAGCTGAAGATCAGATGCAATAAGATCTGTTAAATTCACAACTTATTGTGAATTGTAAACCAGTTTATCTAATCCAACAGCACAGTGAAGTGTCCACTACTGAGGCTTTGACTCATGTTACAGATATTAAACACACAAACAGTCTCACACCCGTCTCGTCATGACCTTAATCCTGATGCACACCCCTATGGACACACTGGTTCTTCCTCTCTAGCTGGGAAAGGAAAGGTGTGGTCCCTTGTTTCTAAATAAGACCAGTGGAGACTCTATATATAGGTGCTGTTTTGGTAAACACAGGAAGTTGAGTCGTGTTGAACGTTCGGATGGGGACCGTTTGTGTGTTTGTCCATAGAAAGCTTCAGTCCTCCAACCACTAAACTGATAAAGCTAGAGATAAAACACAACAAAAGCTAGTCAACACAAAGAAAGCCCTCTGAATGGGTTTGTAGAGTGCGAAAAGATGCAGAATGACAAGAGAGAATGTTAAAGACCCTCTTTGGGATGACCTTTGACATGTTGAGAAAAAAGTAAATACACTCACTCATTGCATTGTTTTGGGGAAGTTGAAGGATAATTCACCCCAAAATAAATTGCACTCACCATTTACTGACCATCATGTATTTCCATATCACTATGATTTTCATTGTTCTGTTGAACACAAAAGACGATATATTGAAACAAGTATAAAAAAAAAAACAAGTAGATATTGACATATTAATGGGAAAACAAGATTATTGGAAACATCTACAGTGCAATTGAGGGCTATTTTAAATGCAGATGTTAATGGTAGATTGCACACTTATGGATGATCCAAATAAAGTTAGAGAAGGAGATTATGCTGTAGCACTACCGTAAGACTTGGTAGCATACATAATAAACTAAAAAACAAATAAACAATATATTTATACATTTTTAAAATTCCATTCTTTACTATATTACACTATATTTTTATTTAATAAATAATCAATATATGGAAGTCAGTGGTTACAGTTTTTTTTGTTATTATTTATTTATTTATTTATTTGTTTTCCCCAAAAAAGAAAATTCAAAGAAGTGAAGTGTAAATGATGACAGAATTTTCAGTTTTGGGTAAATCGTCCCTGTAAAATAGAAAGAAGGCAGCACAGATGGCTGGGCAACATTTTGAAAATGTATTGTTTTGAAAAAATACTTTCTAAAATATTCATTAACATATAAAAAAATAAGGCAGGAAGTTGAATTCTTTTTAGAGGATCAACCCTTATTTAAAATATTCTGAGATCTTGGTATACGCACACACACAGTATATACACAGATCAGGCAACTAGTCTAAACAAGGATACATTATTGCATTTTATTCATTAAGATAAACATGGCATTTATAATTGAAGTGTGTATGTTTATATTTGTATTTATTTATTTTCGTATTATAATTTTGAAGTATTATATTATAATGCTTTGTTCTTTTTTTATTTATTTATTTTTTAATTTCAGCTAGTTGTCAAGAAAACATGTATGTATTTTTTAAACTTACTTAAATAACAATAGGGTATATGTACAGCTAGTGTTTCTTCCCATAAAGATAAACTTCCAGTGAACGGTTAATGTGGCTTTTTTCAATTTTATACAGTTCCTTTTACAGCATCGATGTTGTAATGCGATTAAAATATAATCAATTAAATAGATTTCAGCATTCATTTAGTTGTTGCAGTGTAAACCGAGATGAAAAGCCGTTTACATGCACGCGCCCGTCAGAATCAGCAGGCGAGCACAGAAACACTATTGAAAATACTGGAGAAAAATAAATGTTCATATTTTTAAGACATGGCGTAGGAAAATGTAATTTAATGCAGTGATTCTTGTACAGTCTGAGACCCACTTAATATTGAATATCAATCAGGCAGTGGACATAGTTGATTTTTAATGAAAACAGACCTTAAATGTGCCGATTATGTAAATACAGTTTAGAAGAAGCGCTCGACCCAGGTTACTGCAAAATTAAAAGTCATTCAGCCTATACTTCTGCATATACCCTATTAAAATGCTTAAAATTCTGCTGTATTAAACACTGTTTTTGCTGTACTAAAATTTGTATAAATACAGCAATAAAAAAGGTTAAACAATTAAACAATAAAACAATTTAACAATAAAAATTCCAGTAGTCTTTTTAATATTGCTAAAACAACCCTATTAAAAGCGCAGCCAGTAAGTGTTATTAATAAGTAGTAAAAAATATACAGACATCTGATCATTTTCAGTGTGAACCTGTCAAGTGTTAAACGCATTGACATTCATAAATAGTACTAAATGAATTGATAAATTTAACAATAAATAAGTTCAATTGTTAATAAAAATATCAGTAGTTTTTTACAATAATGCTAAAACAACCCTATTAAGAGCACAATGAGTAAGTGCCATTAAAAAATAGTAAATGATATACAGACATCTGATAATTTGCAGCGTGAACCTGTTGGTATTAAAAACATTGACATTCAAAAATAGTACTAAATGGCTATAATCTATTCCTTCTCAGAAAATCCAAAAACCACTTGATTACGGCACCGGTATTGTTATTGTTACTAACGACACTGAACTTGTTAAACTTTGGATTAGAAGTACCAGTAAGTATCAGTCATACCTGTAAAGAATGATTCGAGGAAATGAAATGAATGCATATGCAAATGAGTTTATCTCCAGACTGTTTAAACGAGGGTGTTTATCTCTAGACAGGTCTGAACAAGTTAACTCAGCTGAGACTCACAGATGCTGCTGCCCTCTAGTCTGCTTTGCTGAAACTGAGAAAACTAGCAGCAGATGAGAAACCCATTGTGTTTTCACTCTCTAAATGAATTTGAGAGAGAGTGACAGAAAGGCTCTACATGTGTGACAGAAATAGATGGAGATGGAGCAAAAGCTGGACAGCTCATAAAAGCCTGACACTCGTTTATTCTGCCTCATTGTTTGTGTGTGTGTGTGTGGACACAGGCGGCTTTTCTGTTAGACTGATGCATAGACTTTATTTAGAGCGTGTTGTCCTAACAGGTTGTGCCAGTTTTCCATTAGCTATTCTTTTGTCTTCGTAGCTAATAGCTTCATTGCTACATTTTTGATGTCCTGAGTTGCAATATGTAGAAGTCCATATAGGTAAGAAAATATTTGTAAGTTTTTAGGGCACAAACAATGCTGCATTTCGTTGACTACTATAAAAAAGGCGTTTTGTCTTTTGTTTTTTTTGTTTTTTATCAATATTTTTTATTATTTTCACATCAATAATTTACAGAGTCATTTCAGTATGCATGTAAACATTCTTTTCTAACCACCCTCCACCCCTTTCCCACCCTCCCAAGACAGAACTCTTAAACAGACATACTTGTGAGACATCGAGCTGATGTGTAAATTAAGAGGAAATAAACAATAAACAAACAATAATGACAAATACAGGATTAAAGCAATGAATTGTCATATTTTTCCATCCGTATTTTCAGTCAATGTAACATCCAAGTTATTCATGTATTCAATAAATTTACCCCAAGTCTTCTCAAATATTGAAGAGTTTTTTTAAGATTAAACATTATTTTTTCAACAGGAACATAAGAAGAAAGTTCTCTAAGCCATACAATATGACTTGGTGGTTCTACTGATTTCCAATGTACAGCAATGCATTTCTTTGCTGCTATCAGAGCCATTTTAATTAATTGTAAATTTTTCCTTTGATCGAACAGAAGAACCGATTCGGCGTTTTGTCTTTTGTATCTCTTTAATGATTCAGGTTTGGGCTCCTATTACTTCTTCTGGTTCCTTAATGATTCCATTACTGACTCCTTTTGTCACTTTAAGTGTTAAAACATCAATTTCAAATTGATGAAATTTATTGAATTGCATCGATGGATTTGGTCCTCAGTGTTTGGACTTTCAGCAGTGAAATTTAAACCACACTGAACTGAACTTCAATTCTGAAAACTGGACTGACGCAGTTTCAATTTACTAGAACTTCTGTGTTAAGCTGCTTTGACATAATCTACATTGTAAAAGCGCTGTAGGAATAAACATGAATTGTGTTGAATAATGAACTTGCTGAATTAGTGGACCCTTTTCACAACACTGTTATGACACTTTAAACCCTAGATCTCAACCTCGATTCCTGGAGAACCACAGCTCTGCACAGTTTTGCTCCAACCCTAATCAAACACAGCTGATGCAACTGATCAAGGTGTTCAAGACTACTAGAGACCATTAAGCTACGGTCACACTAGACTTTTCTCCACATAGACTTCCATTCCTACTCACACAAGTGCAGCAGACTGAAAACGCAAGCTCGTGCGACAGGTTTCGCAGTTCGCTGCATTGGAAAGTTTAAGCTTGGTGAACTCTGACCTGTGAAATCGCATCACATGATTGCGTGAGACCAATCCAAGATCAAAACATGACCTCTCTGTATAGGAACATGGACCAATCGCTCGCTTTTTAAAATTTCTAATCATCTTGTTTAATCCCGCCCCTTTTCGCAGCGCCGCACAACAGAATTTTGCGTGCACAAACTCTAATGTGACCGTGGCATTAAGCAGGTGTGAGTTGGAGGTGGTTGTGGCTAAACTAAGCAGAGCTGCAGCCCTCCAGGAATTGAGTTTGAGACCACTGCTTTAAACGGTCGTCAGCAAATTTTTACATTTTGATTAAAATAAACAGGAACATTTATATGGATTTATGTAAGTATTTACATATGTATAGATTTACATTTACAGTATATTGACATATTTATCACATCACATTTATTAAATCGTCTCTGCATCAAATTACAAAATGAATTAATGGACTATATCCACAGCTAGTGTTTTTCAGCCAGTGATGAACTTCTGGTGAAAGCTTTATGGGACTATTTTCAATTTCATAAGGTTCCTTTTACAGCCTCAATGTTGTAATGTAGTTTTAATCAGTTAAATAGCCTTAATAATCCATTTGCTTGTTAAAGCGTAAAAAGAGACGAAAGACCGTTTAAACGCAGGTGCCGTTATTATCAGCAGGCTAGTGCGGAAATTCCATTGAAAATACTGGAGAAAAATGTATTTCCATATTTTAAAGACATGACATGGAAAAATAGTATTTAATGCAGTGCATCTAGTTTAGTCTGATACCCACTTTATATCGTATCTCAGCCAGGCAATGAAGATTGCTGTTTTTTTTTTTTAAGAAATCAGACCAGAACGTGACGATTTTGTACAGGATGACAATTAACCGGAAGCCCTAGGAATGGCTGACTGAAATTAAAAGTCTGTGTGCATAATATACCCCATTAAAAAATTGAAATGCAATGTCTATTGGCAGCACGGAACATTTGAACATTTTTCTCCCTTCTGGCTGCTGTTATCAGTCTCACACAATTTTTTTCTTTTTACTGAAAGTCTGATAACATCATCATGAAGTTTTTTATTTTTTTTATTTCAGCAAACAGGATTGTAAAAAAAAAAAAATTGTTGTACTCTGCCATTCACCGCACTCTAAGTTTACCCAACTATGATGACATCCACCACTGAGAAACCCGGAAACCTGAAAAGGGACCATAAAAAAATAACTTTATCACAACTTTATTAGGGCTGAAACTTTTAATGGAATTATTTGATTTAATTGATTATAAAAAATGATCGATTCAAATTGTAGTAATTGACGTTTCATAAAAAATAAAAAAAATCCATATAAGGTATCACTTCCTGGACCAGTAAATAAAAGCGTGGTTGTTTGATGGTGAGAGGTCATACATCAACAGACCAAGGAGAAAAGCGATAAAGTGAAGGAAAAAGTAAGACAGTAAATATCAGAAATTATCTCAAGTGTAAGACAAGATTTCAATATAAGTGCTGTTTGAATACAAGTGCTGTGCCAGTTTGGCTGATGATCATGTGGCCACTACATGTCCTTGGTGCTGTGTTACGTGTTAAGGCTAATGCTAACACAGTCAATGGACTAATAAATACAGCCTTTATTTCTTCCTCGACGTTGCATGTTAAGTTTGCAAAACACAAACATTCCAAATCTCCCGAAAGCTCCGGGAGTCTCCTGCATATTCATAAAGACTCCCTGATGCCCTCAAATGAGAAATAATGTCCCAGAAATGCGTCGCTAACTTTATTATCTAATTTAAAGTTACAAAGCTTTTATTTCTTCTGCGCTGTTGCGTTGAGGCTAAACGCTATCATTACGGTCTAATTTCTTTTAGTTTACATTTACATTTACATTTAGTCATTTAGCAGACGCTTTTATCCAAAGCGACTTACAAATGAGGACAAGGAAGCAATTTACACAACTATAAGAGCAGCAGTGAACAAGGGCTAAAGACAAGTTTCAGGTGTGTAAAGTCTAAGAAGCAAAGCAGTAGAAAATTATTATTATTATTTATTTTTTTTGAGAGAGTACAGTTAGTGGTATAGCCAGAGAGGCAGTTACAGATTAGGAGGGAAAGTGGAGAGTAAATGGTTGAGTTTTTAGTCGTTTCTTGAAGACAGCAAGTGACTCTGCTGTTCTGATGTAGTTAGGGAGTTCATTCCACCAACTGGGCAGATTGAATGTGAGAGTTCAGGAAAGTGATTTCTTCCCTCTTTGGGATGGAACAACGAGGCGACGTTCATTCACAGAACCCAAGTTTCTGGAGGGCACATATATCTGCAGAAGTGAGAGCAGATAAGTAGGAGCAAAGCCAGAGGTCACTTTGTATGCAAACATCAGAGCTTTGAATTTGATGCTAGCAGCAACTGGCAGCCAGTGCAAACGGGTGAGTAGCGGAGTGACATGTGCTCTTTTGGGTTCATCAAAGACCGCTCGTGCTGCTGCATTCTGAAGC
Source organism: Danio aesculapii (assembly GCF_903798145.1). Lineage (NCBI taxonomy): Eukaryota > Metazoa > Chordata > Actinopteri > Cypriniformes > Danionidae > Danio > Danio aesculapii. Next base: position 27,608,781 of record NC_079443.1, on the reverse strand, counting down.
AGCTGAAGAGGTTTGATAGAATTAGCTGGAAGCCCGGCTAGTAGAGAGTTGCAATAATCCAGTTTGGAGAGAACAAGAGCTTGAACAATGAGTTGAGCTGTATGTTCAGATAGGAAGGGTCGGACCTTTCTGATGTTATAGAGTGCGAATCTGCAAGATCGAGCAGTTCTAGAAATGTGGTCAGAGAAGTTTAGTTGGTCATCAATCGTTACTCCAAGGCTTTTTACCATTTTGGATGCAGTGATGGTTGCTCCATCCATCTGGATTGAAAAGTTATGGTGTAGAGTCGGGTTGGCAGAAACTTCAAGCATTTCCGTTTTCGCGAGGTTAAGCTGAAGATGATGATTTTTCATCCAGTGTGAAATGTCTGACAGGCAGGCTGAGATGCGAGCTGGAACCGAGGGATCATCAGGGTGAAAAGAGAGGTATAGCTGGGTATCATCAGCATGGGAGTGGTATGTTCAATTATGTTTTTAGTTCAATTAAAAATATATTGTGTAGAGTTACATGAAACCAAAATAATGTTCTCGTTAGTTTCTTTGAATACCCCACAATATTTTAATTGTACTATTATATTTATTTATTTGGCATGTTGTAGTGTTATCTATTAAACATTTCTTTGTTTAAATCTCATTGATGGTACAATACATTTTCAAAATGGCTGAAAATGCCATTAATCTTTGCAAAAATTGGCTTATTTATATGTGTTTATTTCATTAGATATTAGATAGCATTGATTAGATATTGTAATTAAGCAATGGGCAGCTTGTTTTTTTTATTTTGCAGTTATATTATTAATTAATGTAATTTCTGGTGGAATAAAAAAAATATCCGATCCATCGATTACAGTGGTAAATTAATCCATTATTAAAACTACTGATAGCAGCAGCCCTAGACTTTACTCAGACACGCTCATAAATGTTCCATGTGACTCGATTGATATTTTGTTTCAAGCTTGGCTTCTAATACTTCTCAAAGACGGTGCTTTTTAATTAGGCAAATTGGTAAGGGTGCACCAGTTCAACCAGTAACAAAAAAGGCGCTAAATGTGACCAATTAGTCCCAGTCTGGAGCCCTGGACTCAGTGTCGTTTTGTAATTAGACTATGGTTTGTTTTGCTCTGTGGAATCAGTTCCAGTGTTGGGACCCAAGTATCACAGGAAACTCGATTGGATAATTTTATTGTGGTATCGGTACAATTATTAATGGAATGCAATGCGGTTTGCAATCCTTCTAGTCAACAATAGAGCACATTGAGACATAGCCGGCTTTTATCTTGTCATGCCTGCTTAGGACCCTTTAAGGCAAGACAGTTCACTAACCGGTCATCATGGTAACTTCCTCAGGCAGCTCCTTTTATCTATTTTTATTATATATTGCGTGTTGTAGTTTATCCCATTTAGTTTCGTAACTTTAGCAGCTCTAAAACACATTGTACTTATTTCCTGGCTGCTTATTCTGTCATAGAAGATTTTTCCAATGTTCCACACTTGTGAGACACTTGAACATGTGAATACATATACATGTTGGCTCACTTCACCTGCCATTGCACCCCTCAGGTTTTTGACAGAGAGGATTGGATGGTTTGGAGTGACTTAAAGGAAATCTGACAGAAGAAGGGATGAGTGGAAAGTGGAAGAGAACGCTGATATCTGTTTCTATATATATATATCAGTGCAGACCCACAGAGAAAAGAACATGAAGACATGCATACATATGAAGCTCAAGAAGACAGACATGTGACAGTCAGTTGAAGCTACAGAGAGAGAGAAAAAGAGAGTGATAAAAGGAGGAACCAGGGAGGTGAAAGAGAAAGAATGTTCCGCTCGCGCTCAGATGGTGATTTATGGGTGGTTCTGCCTCCAGGCAAAATAGTTTGAAAATTATTAAATAGCTGCAATTAAAGTCATAAAATTGAGGAAAGAAAAGGGGTGGGAGAGCCGAGGAGAGATGAACTTGACGTCTGTCTGGTCTGCAACATTTTACAGTGTCTGTCTTTGCATTTTCCTTGTCTCTCTTTCATTTCATCTTGCGTTTTTAGCTTTATAGACTTTTACTTTGATTACAAATGTGAATGTCTGTTCTCTCGTATTCAGACGCAGCTTCTGAAAAAGCGGATTGTGCTGTTTTATTAGCAGACTGCCATCGCTTTGGGCATTTTGGCATCTGTGAAAATGTTGTTGGATTTGTTCAATCAGTTTGATGCAAAGGAGAGTTTTGACTCTTCCAATAAAAGGCTAGTAAAATACTGAAATACAATGGATATTCATTGCTGATTCGGATGGATAGATTTTGTTGGTGTGTGCGCGTGCACCTGATTTCAGTCCTGCACATCACATTTGTAATCATGCAGAAGTTTTTCTATTTTGAATGTGGAGTTTGAGGAATCACAGCAAAGATTAGTGAGACTGTAACCATCCATAGTTTATCTAACCTAATGTGTGTTATGGACGTGTTATGCCTGTTATCAAGATTATTTAATTTTATTACATTTTTCTGTTTTATTATTATTTAAAAAATATTAAATTTTATTTAATTTTATATTTTAATTAAATTTTTTTTCTTTTATATTATAATTTAATTTAACATAATTTAATTTAATATTGTATTTTAATTTTATTTACATTTTAATTTAATTTTATTTCATTTTTTTAATTACATTTTTAATTTAATTAAATTTAAATTTAATTTAATTTAATATTTAATTTAACTTAATATTTAATTTAATTTAATTTAATTTAATTTAATTTAATTTAATTTAATTTAATTTAATTTAATTGAATTTAATTTTATTTTATTTAATATTTAATTTAACTTAATATTTTTATTTTATTTTATTTCATTTTATTTTATTTTTAAATATTATTTTAATTTAATTTTAATTAACTTTAATTTTATCAAAATGCAAATTTCAACTTGCCTAAAGATTATGTTGATTGACATTTTTTTTTAAGTTAAAATATTCCATCTATACAAAATTATATTAATACACTTTGGATCTTTAGTAAGATCCAATATTATTTATTTATATTAATAAAATCCATTTTAGTTTGCTTAAATAGGCACTCAACACATGCACACTAAAATAATCTTCCTCATTAAGTGTCTACCCTTTCTCTCCAAAAAGTCTTTAAAAAAATCTACTGTAAAATCATAATACACTTTTTCATGCATTCTATTTGTGTCTCTGTGATGACAGAGACCAACTGTTCATGCCCATGCCACCTGAAAAATCAAAAATTTAATAAATAAATAAAAATAAGATAAAAAATATATCAAAATAATGATGAATAATTGTTCTCTTATACATATTTGATTTTTTTTTTATAACAATTTAATCAAATTGTTACAGTTTTAGTTTAAAACATTCTATTATGTTAGTCTGGTAGTTCTGTACTTTGTATATATCTGTTTATAATCGACTTTATTCCTTAATTCGGAAGTCAGGGAACCGGAGATATTCCATGAAGTCTTGAGCACGTATAAGTATGGAAGCTTTCCAAGAGTTTGATTGGATGCTTGTTTTCTTTTAGAGCTGTGCACAGCTGGAAAAGTTTAAAACTCATGTTTTGGTGGAATTATTACTTGTATCACAAGTAGCCAGTAATTTGATGTTCTCCAGGATGTGCATCAGGACGGATTAACGTTTACACTTAGCAAATGTGGTCGAATTTTTTTTCCCTACATTCAAGTAGGAATGTTTACACCTGCTTCCCTCTTCAAATCAGATCACCTGTGACCGATGTCTAATCTTGATATAAACAAGACCTAAGAACCTAAGAATTTATTTATTTTTTTCAGCATCTGACAGATGTTTTCATACGCCTTGATCTCTAATCCAATCTTCTCTCCAGTACTTCTTTCTCCTCGACCCCTCAAATCTTTGTCTCGGCTGATCTCTCAGAATCACATCCACACATGGCCGATCCCCATCATTATCCAATCACATCCATCCACCGCCCTCAGTGTCAGCGGCAATACAATCAGCACCATATGGTAGCCACATTCGCAAGACCCCGCACTTCCTGATGGCTTCCTTTCGGGAGGCAGCGCTGGGCAGATGTAATCAGACGTTTGGCAGAATCTGCGGCAATCAGGCACGCCATCAGACGCTTTCTGGTCCTCGGCCACCAGGGCTTAAGGGTATCTGGGGTGTATGTGCGGGCAACATCAAAGTTCCTGGATAAGAGAAAGAGTTGGAGAGACATGGGAGATTACATGGATTAGAACGGAGAGGAAGGAATAATGTAATTAAACACTTGTCGAGATTTTATTCCACCCTGTAGTCATGAGAAAGACTCTGTAGGGGCTGATATGCTGATTATAGTTCACGCTGCTCCAAATTTGTTGACAGAATCCCATGTGTCGGGCATTCACTCTGGGAGCTACTCTTAATGCTGTCACATTAGAAGGAAAGATGGAGTATTTTAGGTGCATAAATATAGTGCGACAATGGAATCACATTACTTTTGAGTTGCACACACACTTTCCATCTTTCAGCACTCTCCGTAATGTTAATGGCCGACCGTGTGTTGGACACTACTTTTGTGCTCAAGTGAGGATATGATGTCATCGTGGCTTTTGTGTGTCAAATACCGTGCAAACACCTCTACAGTGCTGATGTATGTGTGGACATAATACTAAACCTCAGGTACACACTTCTCTCACATACAATAAAGCTCATTGATTAACCCCAAAGAGCCATATATTATAGATTTGTTTTTTCTTTTTCAGTTTTTGCAAGTCAGCTACGTATTGAACTTCATTTTCTTCTGCTTCCATTTTTGTCTCATCATTTGTCTTCATCTTCTTAACATAGAGGCTGCGTTCAGGATAAATTCCTAGGTGTGCTTTCAGCAATGTTTGGATTTTTTATTTTTTAAGATCGTTCTAATTGATGAATCTGAATATAAAAATACCCGACACTTAATTAGGTACACCTTACTAGTACTTGGTTGAACCCAGTTTTGCCTCCTGAGCTGCCTTAATCCTTCATGTCATAGATTCAACAAGGTACTGAAAATATTCCGCAGAGATTTTGGTCCATATTGACATGATAGCAACACATGGTTGCTGAAGATTTGTCAGCTGCACATCCATGATGCGAAATCCCGTTCCACAACATTACAAAAGTGCTCTATTGGATTGAGATCTGGTGACTGTGGAGGCCATTTGAGTAAAGTGAACTCATTGTCATGTTCAAGAAACCAGTCTGAGATGGTTCGTGCTTTATGACATGGTACGTTATCCTGCTGGAAGTAGCCATCAGAAGATGGGTACACTGTGGTCATAAAGGGATGGACATGGTCAGCAACAATACTCTGGTAGGCTGTCACCACACCATTACACCGCCACCACCAGCCTGAACCCTTGATACAAGGCAGGATGGATCCATGCTTTCATGTTGTTGATGCCAAATTCTGACCCTACCATCCGAATGTCGCAGCAGAAATAGAGACTCATCAGACCAGGCAACGTTTTTCCAATCTTCTATTGTACAATTTTGATGAGCCCGTGTGAATTGTAGCCTCAGTTTCCTTTTCTTAGCTGACATGAGTGGCACCCGGTGTGGTTTTCTACTGCTGTAGCCCATCTGCCTCAAGGTTGAACATGTAGTGCATTCAGAGATGCTCTTCTGCATACCTCGGTTGTAACGAGTGGTTATTTAATTTTTCTGTTGCCTTTCTATCAGCTCAAACCAGTCTGGCCATTCTCCTCTTACCTCTGGCATCAACAAAGCGTTTATGCCCACAGAACTGCTGCTCATTGGATATTTTCTCTTTTTCTGAACATTCTCAGTTAACCCTAGAGAAGGTTGTGCGTGAAAATCCCAGTAGGTCAGTAGTTTCTGAAATACTCAGACCAGCCCATTTGGCACCAGCATCAGTGCCAGGTTCAAAGTCACTTAAATCACCTTTCTTCCCCATTCTGATGCTGGGTTTGAACTGCAGCATATCCTCTTAACCATATCTACATGCCTAAATGCATTGAGTTTCTTCCATGTTATTGGCTGATTAGAAAGATGCATTAACAATCATTTAGTTGGACAGGTGTACCTAATACAGTGGCTGATAAGTGTAAAACAGTATGTGAGCTGAGTAGTATGTCTGAATACAGTCTAAAAATGTCCATCTACAGTTGCACGTAGATTATGATTCGCAGGTGTTTTTCGATCATTAATACCATATGCTATCTTAATATCTCCTCTGCAATCAATCAATATAATTATACTGTTTTTGAATCGTAACCAGACAACATTTTTTAAGACCACTGAAAAACGATGACTTTGTTACATTTTTTTAGCATCAAAAAAATGCCAGAGCAGAGATTGTGGTCCCATGATGCAGTTCAGCCCATAAACTCTGGCAACTGAACCTGGAAATATTGGAAAACTACAGCTTGTACCATGTTACCGCTGTGCCATGCTGTCATCTTAAAATGATGCTAATTCTGAATACAGCATTATTTTAATATGCTGACATAGTGGTATGGAAACATTTCATATTATTAGACATTTTTAATGAAGTTGATCTTAGTGTTGTTTAATATTGATGATTCAAGAGTTCACACTTAGCTGATGATTGATTATAAAGCTATTTTGGCATGGTGTCCCGGGAGAGAACCCTAAGCTCATAAGATCCTCGAGCCTGGGGCTCCCTCCCTTTGCAAGGCGAGAGGGGAGTTTTAGCTCCGGTAGATCTCGAGAACTCCCTTGTCATAGTGGCTGAAGAGCAGATAGTAATTGTTCTTTTAAAGAGATAAGTACTAGGAGCATGTCTGTGGTGTTGATTTAGATTAGTCAGTTAACTTAAGTTGCACGTTTTTGGACGGTGGGATGAAACCGGGGCACCCGGGGGAAACCCAAGTGAGCACGGGGAGAATGTGTAAACTCCGCACAGAAACGCACTGGGCCACCGTGCCACCCATCTAGGAGTAGGGGTGGAAGGTGGGATTCTTCAAAACGAAGATAGCTGTGATGCGTAACCTAGGGTATTTATAGTAGCTTAGGAATCGTCTGATTGGTGCATTGTAAATTGAATAATGCGGGTCCAGCTGCAATGCAATCATAAGCACGTAATCCTCTCGAATTAGTTTATAAATAAACTTCACTTATTTTATAAAGTAAAAAGAAGAAGAAACACACTAGTTAACTGCTCCAAACTGTTATTTTGGTTTTGTTAAAACACGTTAGACTTAACTAGATTGATTCTTAAAATATTTTTAATATTTGTACAGTAGCTGATCAGCCTGCAGATGCCGTAACGTTCTGCTGAAAAACGAAATACCACAGCCACATCATTTGGACCAAGCTGTTAATCTTTTTAATAAATTGAGTTTGCGATCTGCATTGAATATTATGCAAGGCCACTTGTGCAATCCATTTGCAAACAACAGACTCAAATGATTCGGTATGAACCAAAAGCCTAGAAGTCCATAAGTATGATTTTCAAAATGAATGAATCTTACAAATTGGATGTTTTACTGAAAGGTGCAAAAAAAGACGTGTGAACATGTACTCTCTTTTTGCATGTATATTTCAAGGGCACATTATTTTCCTGCCTTTGAAAGCCAACTATTCACACCACCACCACCTCTTTTCATGCTATTAAACATCCTCTTTTGCTGTTTCTTCCTGCCTGCAGTGATGCCTCAGGTGAGACAGGCCTCAGGTAAAAGACGTAAGCTCCTTGAGTCCACATCTGCAAGGGATACTATTCACCGAAGATGCCTTAAATAGGTTTCTGTTTTGCTTCTGGTAAGAAAATATGTTTATTCATAGCAATTAAAAGGACAAGACGACCACCTGATGTCCTCTAAACCACAAAATAAGGCTTAATTAAGCATAATTTAATTACGACACAATACCTTTAATGGACAGTGCTTTCAATTACGCCACTGCCTCCTTACAAAGCTTTAAAGCACTTTGTGGATTGATGGCTCGCTATGTCATTTTCTTTTTAATGGACATCCTGCTCTTAATTCTGCTGTCACTTACATGTTAACGTGCGCACTTTCCTTTACGACCTCAAACGGGTTATTGGCAGACTCAGTGTTTGCTTATCCTGCTTAACCGATCAGTTTTGTGGTAAATATTAGAACGACAACATCAATGTTGATTTTCACTAGCAAAAACACAGACCACAATGAAGAAAAAGAAATGTGTTTGGCTTTGATTGAAACATGTTTGCTCGTGTTTTAATGTGTTTACAGCACACAATCAGTCCCTTTGATGCAAAGCAATGTACAGCATGCAGACCAAAGACACCCACAATAGGAACGTTTCATATTTACAGAGCCTTTTATGAGCATAAATTGCCTCGATACATAAACACGGCTGCGAACATAAACACTGATTGTATAAATGACTCGGCTGCCATTGGAGATGACAAAGTAGAGCAAACTGACTGTTATTGTCTACAATAAAAATAATCACTACATACTTTGCCTCGACAATAAAATGCATCTTTCTTTCTAAATAGACTATTTTTTGCAGCACTGACGAAGCTCCATGGTTCCCTGTAAAGAACTGTAACTGCTAAAATGAATGAATTAATACATAATGCATGAAGAGTAAACAGCGATTCACCTGAGGCTTGTTGTTTAAATGTGAAAATGAGGCGTGGCGTGTTCAATTGCCTTTTAAAACCACCTACTTTAATCATTGTAATGTCTTGTTTGATTTACCGTGTTGTTTGGAGCCTGTTCGGGAGCCGATTGTGGCATCAACACAAGAGACAGATCTAAGGTTAATGCTCAAACTTGTTACACTTAAACAAACATTTGCGTATCATTATCACATTAAACTTCCTCCACTGTACTCAGTTGGCAAAGCCAATAAATGTTAAAATGATCTCAAATTGATTTTTGCAGTTTCCCCCTTTGTTCTGTAACAGTTTCTCTCATTTTTTTTATTATGAATGAGTGTTCAGCAAAAGATAAGAACTAAACTTCATTTAATTTTACAGAAGTAAATCCCTGTTGAAGTGATAGTTCACTCAAAATAACAATATTAAAATTTATGATAATAGAAATGGTTAAATCTCATGCCAGTAGTGACTTTTTTCTTTTTATTAGAACTGTTCAAATTGACTGCACTTTTGTTATGTTGGTGGCTGTTTTTGCCCCATTGACTTCCATTATAATGACATTTTTGATTGCAAAGCCATGACACCAAATAATCATCTATTCTTGTTTGTTGATGTTTTTCCATTTGGAAGAGGTAAAACGTTTCATTTTTACTGTCGATCACAAGTTGGCACAGTTAAGCCTTTAGATAGGCCTGTGCAAAAAAGTTTCTGACATTTATATGGAGTTCTATGGAGTAAAACAGCAGATTATAGTGTGCATGCCTAAATGCACTGAGAGCTGAGCTGCTTATTATTTTATTTTCTCAAACATGTCAAGATAAGTGCACAAAGGTCTCTCTTACACACACTCACACATGGCCACACATACATATACCCACACTATACTCAATGTCATTTTTATATAGGAACTAAGCCTTTTATTTGCATCGCAACTGATGATCAAATGTTCCTCAACAGGGAAAACTAGCAACAATCAAGAATGCATGATTATTTTCTGTCGTGGATTGGCAATCAAAAAATGTCATTATAATAGAAGTCAATGGCGCAAAAACAGCCACCAACGATAACGGAACGGTAGTACATTTGTAATAGTCCAAAAAGAAACTATTCATAAAATAGAGGAATGAATAATTACACATGTGAGTTCTGTCTTCTTGAGGACTAATCTATTTTTGGACAATTCTTAGACGTCTGTTAGCCCAAATAGGTTGTTTTCACATGACATCACTGATGACATGCGAAATTCAGATGGAGGGCAGGAAGTGGTTCTTCTACATAGGAGTCGCTATCAGAACATCGAAATGTTTCTGTTTTATGTTGTTTATAATAGTTTAAATCAGCCAAAATAAGAAATGCCGAACAGCTTTTAGGTGGAATAAACAACTGTAACGTGAACATCGAGATGTGCAGCAGCAGTGAATGTTAGTTGGTGGTAAGTTCATCGACAGAACAAAAAAGAAATGCAACCCTTGTGATAAAACTAGACGATTATTATTGTGTAGTACTTTTTTCCCTTACAAAAATAAATACAAAAATAATAATGTAGACTTTGCGTACATGCTTCTGTATGCTTTCATCTGTTATTTCGTGATGGCTGGAAGATATCCGCATTTAGGAAAGTATAGTAATTCATACTGTAGCATAGTAAACTGATAAACTGTAATAAATACTGTAACGTTAGCGTAAACTGTGGTGCATTGTGATTCTAGCTTAGAAAACTAAAGCCGATTGAATAATTAGTTTATTACTATGGTTGTGTTGTACCACAGCAATAACATAATAACTACGACAGCTTAATTTAAGTAATTATCTATAGTATGCTTCCAAACACTATAGTATTTACTATAGTAATTTTCATGTAACGCAATTATGCAGTATGTACCACTTCGATTACAGGCAAATATATTTTAGTTCAGTGGAAAACTCGCCCCTCTTTATAATATAAGGATCATGCCCAGCATATGTGCTTATTTTCTATATATTCTATTTTCTCCTTTTAAATATGGTATATCCATCTGAATTCCGTGCTTCACCAGAACCACGTGATTGAAAACAACCTATTTAGCCATCTTTTAGCAAAGACGTCTGTTTATACGTCTATTATACATCTTTTAGACACAAAACTGCTCTGTGGCTATGGTGCATCATACTTGCAAGTGAACAGCTTTCAAAAAACATACAAGTAAAACAAATAAATTTTCACCTTATGAAGTGAAGCAAATGATGCGTGCAAGTAATTGAACTTCTTTTATAAACTGATGGTGAGAAAATTAGCAGCAGTTTTTCCTTTTTGGGAAAACTGTCTTTAAAGAACTTTGAATTTACTTTGGATGGTTTGGTCTTTGACCAAGGAATGTCTTCTGTGTTTAGTTGAATAGGGCAGACACACAGGACACATGTGCCCTACAGCCATGTATTGTGGACTGTGTGAGGTTGTCGTCATCATGACATTTAGAATAAACACAAACATGTTTTTAAAATCAGACTGCATCAGCTGAATGTACTCTATGGGCAGTCACAGACAATTGAGGTTGATTATAATGGTTGTATAATGGGAAAATAAAGTCACCATGTCTGTGTGTTGTAAACTCAATAGATTTCCAGATTAATTTCAAATGAATAAACACAGAATTTAGCTGATTTGCAGTCACAGTTGTGTTCTAATTTGGATATTTTACTGATAGCTTTAATTGTGGCTCATCTAATCATATTTATAAAATATAACTTTTAGTCCCAGTTTTACATACAGTGAAGAGATTTCAGACTTATTCCATTCATTAATATTAATAATAACAAATAAATGTTGTTTTGCATCCATTAATTTCCATATGAAAAAGAAAATGGGCATGTGTAAACAGCTTAATTCACTGGATTACCAAAAAGCCAGGGAAAATATGTCACAATAAGTGTGATTTAATACATTTTCAGTAATATGCAAACATATACAGAACTGTAATTTTTCATCAGCACAGATATAATTAGATTTAATTTTTGCCCTTTGTTGCAGGTATTTTCCAAAATGCATTAGGTAGTTCTTAAATAGGATGTGGTGTTATTTTGAACCTTTGCCATTGTCTGAAAGCGCCTAGTGTTTGCTGTTGGCAAATGCTCCGACAGCCAAAACAATTATGAATTACCATTATAGAAGTGACGTGATTATATATCTAGACATTATTTATAGATACCTGAGGCATGTTTCTGATGCAAAACAGAAGCAACATCAAAAGTGCAATAAAACTAGAATGTGGCAAGACAAAACAAAGATAGCACTGTTTTCTGCTCAGATTTTAGACTCCGCCATAAGGCTGCAAGCACGTTTGCTAGAGTCATTCTGCTTAAGTTGGGATACTGTTATATTGTGTGACTTGTTAAACCAATTTCCCACAGCTTATTCTATATAACATGTTTAGATCATGTTATTTAACCTTCATTATTTATTTATGTTATATATTTTATTCTGTATACTATTGATGACATTTTTGCTGAGTTTAAAATTACATTTGTAAGAGAAAAAACGAAGAAAACGTGGACAAAAAATCCCATTTTGCAGACATGTTCATATTTATTTTCAGATAAAGCAATACCAAAGTTTTAACTTCAGAATAGTTAGGAGGTCAATATTTTGATGGAGAAACAACAAACGAACATATTCTCTCTCTCTCTCTCTCTCTCTCTCTCTCTCTCTCTCTCTCTCTCTCTCTCTCTCTCTCTCTCTCTCTCTCTATCTATCTCTCTCTCTCTCTATATGTATATATCTATATATGTATACACACACAATCAGAATTATTAAACCCCTTGAATTATTAGCCCCCCTGTTTAATATTAAATAAATAGTAATAACTAGGTTATTAACTTGGTTAATTGGGTAAACTAGGCAGGATAGGGTAATTAGTCTACAGAACAAACCATCGTTATACAATAACTTGCCTATCGAGAAAAAAGTATTGCTAATAATTCCAGTAAATCAAGACTGATTTATTTTTTTTGCATACTATAATAAAAGTTCAATCAATTGATTGCTTTAAAATCACATCAAATAACTTATTTTGATTTATATACAATTATTATTATATATATTTTTTTGATTGGGGATACATAATCATTTTATTAATTATGCATTGATTAAAATAATATGCATTAGGCCCACTGTCATTTAGGGATGCAACGATTATAGGTTTTGGTTGTACAATTATAGTCTGAGGAATAATCACGGTTTCTTGATTATTACAATTATTATGCATTCATTCATTCATTCATTTTCATTCATTTTCTTTTCGGCTTAGTCCTTTTATTAATCTGGGGTCGCCACAGCGAAATGAACCGCCAACTTATCCAGCACATGTTTTACAAAGTGTATGCCCTTCCAGCTGCAACCCAACACTGGGAAGCATCTATACACACTCATTCACACACTCTCATACACTAAGGTCAATTTTAGCATGCAATTTTAGCAATTTAGAAAATTACATGAAAACTCCTTATATTTTAAAGAGTTGTTTATTGCTGCTCAGTAGCTTAATAATGAAGAACAAAATAATAATAAAACAAACAATAGTCCATTTCTTTATTTAGACTTAAAAACAAGTGAAAAGTTTTTGATTTTAAACATAATAATTTTACACTGAAAATAAATACATAAATGAATGAATAAATCAAAATATAGTACTGGTCTAATGTAAATTCTAGCTACAGTATATATACGTAGATATCCAAGTATTTAAATCAACTGTTGTTATCATCTGTGTTCATATATACATAATCATTTTAATAATTCATCCAACAGATCTTTTGTTTACATTGCATTGAAAGCCACTACAGTGTGAGATGTTTTCAACTGGGTTGCGTCTGGAAGGTGCGAGCATGTCGCGCCACTTGCTTTGACGCAAGATGTAAACAGCCTGCTTCTAGTTGTCTCAGCCATAGTTAATCTAGTGTGTGTGCATATTAGCCTTGGTGTATAACTAAGAGTGCACAGTTAGCATAACTTTTAGTTGCAGCAGTTTCATTCCATGCAACAGAAATGCAATGTTGAGAAGCTTTTACGATTAATTAACCATGAAGAATTAAAGCACGGTTAATAGTGAAATCGGTTAATCGTTGCATCGATACTGTCATTTGTGTTGACACACAGTAAGAACACTGCATGTTTAATGTGTAACTAAAAACAGATCATCTCTTCCAAACATGCCATTTTTAGCATTCTGTCAGGACAGCAATTATAGCATTGTGTCACACCTTAGAGCTCATCTTTAAAATTAGCTTGTTACTGGAGAAGCTGTGCTATTCTTATTCTAGCTTATTCCAAAAAATGCAGTTCAGTTAAAAGTCTTTCAGTCACTCATTTCTCCAAACTGCTGCATTTATTTTGCTTTCTTTATACGGCAAGAGAAGAGTCTCTGGAGTCATTAGAAAGCAGAGAGACAGGAAGAGAGAGGGAAAGAGGAGAAAAAAACTTGACAGTAAACACTGACATCATTACATCTTGCACACAATTGGAAAGCTAAGAAGCTTGTCGAAAATGATCTGATAACATGCAGACAATTTCAGAGCGGAGAAACGGAATCGTCAGTGCCTGTGACCCTCTAACAGGTTTCAACAAGAAAATAAAATAATGTTAAACGCTTGAGCCCAAACAGAAGAACAGAATAGCCTGCAGTGACAACACAATGAAGAGATAAACACTTCCTAGGATAGAAAGACGTACGTTTAGTGTAGTATCCGGTGTGAGTGTGATGCGAACTTGGTGATGTTACAAATTGCTGTCTGCAGCATGAAGATTAAATGAAGCCTCTTAAGTGTATATACGCAGATACTGCTATTGTATCACATTTCCACAAAAAAATTCCCAGCAAGCATTTCACACGGTCCACTGAGTGACAGCTTAAAGTACTGCAGAAAGCGGGGAATACCTGCTGTAAGGCAATACTTTACCTCCACCGCTTGACTGATTTTACAGTGTGTCACGAGGAAAGATTGAAAACACAATGAAATGAAATAGAATACTGTTATTTTGTGTATCGCACTGTATACTGTGTGGTATGTTTTACATCTATTATGTAAAAACAGTATGCTATATGTAACAGTAGTAGTATTTTATATTATAATGTTCCTGTCAAATCACCTGAAAAAATAGCACAACTCAGTTTGGATGGAGAGGGAAGGGTTAAACAAAATGTCAAAATAAAAGTTGTGAATGCTTGTAAACCATGAGCACAAGTGCCTGTTAGTTCCATGTCATGTATTAAAACTAGCTAATAAGTAATGCCTTTTTTTTTCTTTTTGCTTTGTTTCTGTTTTGTTTTTGTCTTATTTCATTTAGTTTATGTGTCTATTAAATTATTTTATTATTATTGTTCAAGTCTCTTTAGTACAGTTGGTAGAGTTACTGGTATTTTCAAATACTCATATAGTTTTATTCAGAGTGGCATTAGACTTAGTAAACAAAATATGTATGCCTCAGTGTTGCAACACTGCAACAGTATTTTTCATTGCAACAAATGAAAAGTCAAGGAAAATATTGGCGCTGGGCGATTTGGCCTAAAATCTAAATCTCAATTAATTGAACATTTTAACTTGATTACAATTAATGAACGATTATTTAATTTATTTAATTGTTTTGCCCTCATAGTTCACTGTTTTGTACAGTGAATATGTGCACATAGTGAGTGAGATTTTGAAGTAAGGGTGGCATTACTTGATTTCAAAATAATTGAAGGAAACACGCGCTATCTACTATCTATTAAGCGATTATTTATTGAGCAACAACGTTGAACAACTGTGAGTAAAACACACAATGTCTAAAACGAACAGTCACTTTTTCCAGTATAAAAGGTTAAATTAAATAGTTTGCACTTTTGGAAACAAAATAAACTATTTTCAATGTTTTTCATATTAAAAGAAGAAAATAATCGGTACTGTATCTCTTCTGATTATAAAATAACTCTTCCATATCCTGTAAATAATATTTTAAACAGTTTCTTGAGTCATCTGTAAGCAAATGTTTTTATTTAAATGTAATTTTATGTTAATGGAAAGTATGCTGTCTCAAAGCATCTCTGGCGCAGCTTCGTCAATCGTCAATGTAGTGCAAAGCAACACAATACTAACAAACAAAGCAGGGTCACGTGACTCCACATGCGGTAAGGGAAGTAATTGAAAAAATTGACCTGGAAAAATTAGGTTGATTATTAATTCTGAATGTCAGTTTCGATTACTTTTTGATTAATCGCCCAAGCCTAGAAAATATTACTACATATTAAACGCTATTATATCGTTTGAGCATCAATATCGCAATTTGTGTATCTGCAATAGTCACATTGCAGGATTTGATTATTTATTAAAGATTAAAAGCTAAAGATACTATTAAATATTATTTAAAAGCTACGTATACAATGACGACCATGTTAATTTATGTTTGATTGTTCAATTTCTGTACTTAAATACTGTTACACTCTCCAGAAAACCATAAAGCACTGTTTATTTATTTTTGTTTTTGCTCTGTCACATTAATATATGCTTGTAATTTATTATATTTTATACCAATGCACTTGCATAGAAAAAGATTTCTTCCCAGAAGTCTTCCCAGTACGTCTAAATGAGTGAAATCTTTCTAAATAAAGCTATTCAAATCATCTGGTGAAATGAAATTCTTATCCAAAATACATCGCAGCAAAACCACATATCGCAATGTCAGATTTTTCCAATATCGTGCAGCACTACATATGTAGTACAACTGGTTCATTTCTGACAATTAAATGAATGTTTAAGAACATTGCATTCTAGTATATGGCATTCTTCAGTGTTTGCTTTTGTTATATACAAAGGAGGATTTAACCAATAATCAAGGTAAGCAACCGCTTAGGGCCTCAGGAAATCCGAGGACCCCCAAATAAATACCTAGAAGTATATATTATACCTATAAATTATACATAACATAATATTCTATCACATTTTGTATGATGAGGGTTAAAAAAAATCAAAGTTTAATGTTTATTACATTTTTATTTGTGAATTCATTGAATAAACATCACCATATTTCGAAGCTCATGCACCCATTGGCTAAATTCTCCATCAGTT
Organism: Danio aesculapii; assembly: GCF_903798145.1. Classification (NCBI taxonomy): domain Eukaryota; kingdom Metazoa; phylum Chordata; class Actinopteri; order Cypriniformes; family Danionidae; genus Danio; species Danio aesculapii. The sequence continues at coordinate 27,592,117 of NC_079443.1, read as the reverse complement.
AAACTAGAAAGCAAGGTTCTGGCTGAAAGTGTCTCACACAGATAGCTTATGCAGAACATCAATACACTCAACTGCTTTGTTTAGATTTCAGTAACTATAACTTTGACTTTTTATTCAGTTTGTGGTCTCGTTTTATTTGTAACATTGTAGGCTATGACATCGTCATGCTTTTTAATATAAAGATGTCACGTAAGTTACATAGCAAACAATGTGAACATCAGGTGTCCAGCAGAAACTGTGACATAAACAAACGAATAACCATCCATAATTCAACACTATTGTGTTGGTGGGCTAAATGTGTTCATTGAGATGTTGTTCTGTGGACTCTTACCTTTCAAAATAAACTGTGATGTACAGCAATGAGCGTGTGTGTGTGTTATAACGATATGTGCTCCATCTATAATCAGCGTTTTCTATACAACCAACTAATTTAGCAAATACATTTTTATAAGCTTCCCATCGAAAAACAACTAGCTACAATGGCTGCTTGAGGGTTGTAGCTTTAGACTGATATATACTGTAGTTTGTCAAGATTGCTCATGTTCCTTTTGATGTAATCCATTTGTAAACACTGCAAAAACAGCACCACAGTGCATCCACATCTTGACACTGGCTAAGAGGAAAACAGATTATTTAAAAAGTTTTACAAGATGCTTTACATGTTGTTATTATTTTTTACATTAAGAAAAATATATAGTGATAAAGGAAAAATAACAGCAAAACAAATCAATTAAAAATAAATTATGAAAGCACAAAAAGTGCATTTTAGAACTTTGGACCCCATGGCCGGAATTGCTTAAGGCCCCTAAATAGCTAAATCCGCCCCTGGTTATATACATTACATTTCAGCATATTCTATAGTAGGAGAAAGTCAATGCATAACATACGTATACTGCAGAAATAGTAAAGAAAGTTTAGTTATATTCTCTTCTATGTTATTCGCTCTCTACAGTATCTCTCCCTCATGGTTCCTCAAGTATATGACCTCCCAGCACAACTGAAGAACTTCTCAGCTTGCAGGAGGAGGATGGAGAGCCTGGTAATCTGACTTCTCTTCTGTTCCAGCTCAGGTGAGACTCAGAGCCACTCATACCTCTGTTCTCCTGCAGAATGAAACATGCAGTGCTTTTTCTCTAATGCCCACACCCTCACGTCCACAGTATCAAAGCTTCTGAGAGCCAAGGAGCTCTGAATTATCTTTTCTCCTGCCCTAGGAAGCTCATGTTTATACAGCTGTGTCAAAGGAACAATCAAGGTTGATACTAGTTTTAAGCCGCAGAATTAGCTTAAGATTAAAGCTGTTCCTCTCGGGCCGTCTTGACTGTGACACTGACTGTTGAGTGGTCGTGTTCCAACAGGGCCTGAAGGTAAATATTAAATGGTTGTCATTGTTAGGTTGGGTTGGGTTGGCGGATGGTGCATTTGGCGGAGAGCCCGGAGGCGTATTGAAACCAAGTCCTGTATGAAAGAGACTGATCACTTAATCAGCGTATAAAGCTGGAATGCTAGAAAACACAGCATGGAAAGGTCGATAGGTGAGACAGAGGAATCTAATTCCATTTCCCACTGTCTCATAATGGCTCAGGTTTATTAGATGAAGAAATGTCGGACTAGCTTATTCATGAGAGTAAAGCTCAGATAAGACTTTTGGATTTAGCTCGATCATAGAGTCTTTTGCTATATCTGACTGACAATCTGGTTCCAGGATTTGACATTTGTAATATTTTGGTTGTTGTTAGATTTAAAGAAAAAAAAAAAACTATATGCAAGATGTATATTATTATATTTATTAATAAATAAAGATAAATAGATTCCAGGGGTCTAGATCAGAGATGCCCAAAGTTGGCCCATGGTAACCTTTAATTTGGCCCACCATCCCATCTGAAAAGAGAGGGAGAATGACGGGAAGATCTTTGGGGCGAATTCCTTTTGTCAGAAGTATTGTCAAAGAGGTAATGATTTCGAATTTAACCCAACCTTTTGTTTTATTGCTGAGCTACAAAAAGCCAACTGAAATTAAATGTATCAGACTTTTAAAATGTGAAAACTGTCACTTGACAGATAGTGGACAAAGTACAAGACATCGGCAAGCATATCAAGGCTAAGGAAGGAGTAGCTCGACTAATGCATTCAGCATTGAACTGCATTGTGTTATAAATGGAATTGTTTATGTTTTTCTACTTTTCTATGTTTTTCTAGTTATTTTTAAATATTAGCAAATAAATTAGGAAATTCCCCATAGAAAATTAAATGTAATACAGTTTGGCGTATAAAATATATTCGGTTTGGTATATATTTAGCCCACAGCCCTCAATCAAGGTTGGTTTTTGGCCCATAATAAGAAAAATGTTTGGGCACCCCTGGTTTAGACTCATTCTTTCTGATCACACTGAAAACAAATCTTATAATGACCTTGCATGTTGATTAAACTAATTGCATATGCTGGTTTTGCATTGATTTAAAGATTAAGAGTGATTTAATAATGTAAAGTGATCAATTTTATTCAAATAGCCTAAAATATGAAAAACTAGTGCTGTCACAATGTTGGACATTTTTTAACTTTAATAAAATGCCTCAAATATTATTGATACTCAATCGGCTGTGAAAAGAAATGCTGTAAACTCTGGGTAAATGATCAAAGTGAAACTGTTTTAGGACATTCTACTCTAGTGTCTGAGACACACCAAACAATGGTTGTTGGTGTGTATCTGTCAGGCTAGTTTGTTTTGGTGTGATTCACACATCATCTCATGTCAGGTTTCAAGTTTGAGCGAGTTTGCTCGATTCAGCATGTAGAATCTTCATTGGCTATCGGTGAGAGAGCACTCTGATTGCAGACAAATCATAGTGTGACAACAAAAACTGAAGTGACAGAACTAAGCAACACAAGTCAAGAGGAACACAAATAAGCCTAAATAACTTAAATATTTGCAAACAATATGAATTAGAGTGAATCCATCTGTGGTGAGTGTACTGTGAAAATCGTATGTATATGCTGCTTTGCTTACAGTTTGTATGTGTGCAGCACTAGTTCCAGTTCAATTTGTAGGATGACAATATAGATACTGCCACCTGCAGCTATGAAAAGATAAATCCTCTCATGCAGGCACAATATACATTCTTGTTTCAGTCAGCTGGTGTTTGTTTGGTGTGTTCATGTGTAGCTTTTTTCAATTATATTCAATTCAATTCATGTCAAACCTAGTTGAATAATATGGTAAATGTTCCAGTCAGATACCTAAACAACCCAGCCTGATCTCACAAAGAAACATATCTTTATGTTTTGTCAGTTTATTGTGATTATTTATTGAGTTCATTCCTACAAAAATATATTATTTTTTAAGGGGGCGTGGCACCAAACCCCACTCCTAAACCCAATCGTCATTGGGGGATGAGCAAGTCCATTGCGATTGTACAAATTCATACAATATAGCCACTAAATCAAAAAGTTTCAAATTTATGCGAGATGGCATTAAACAACCTGAATGATCCTGAATTTACTTCACGTTATTGCATTCAGTCACAGTCTAGATTACTGTATTTAAAAAATGTCAATTTGGTAATAGCTGATAGCAGATTTTTAGTTTTTGGTTAACTATCCCTGTAATCTTTACGTTTCAAAATTTCAGCCACTGTCTGTGCATTAACTGTCCACTTATTATTAAACGGGGCCTTAAAATAAACACACAAAACAGTATTTGATTTGTGGTGATTTCTGGACGACTAAAGAAGACTGTGAGAACACTTGTCAACAAATGCTGCCATAATGGTCACAATTGTAATGGTCACTGCTCGTAGTAGCAGTCAATTGAAGAAGCTTTTCCGGGAATAGCTGTCATCTGCTCGAATACCACCCTCAGTGTTCACAGCCTATCATTTAACTGTCTTCTTTTGTTTAACTAAAGCCCTGATTATGTGTGTGTTTGTTAGGTTTGATGAGCACTGATGCAGCTTAGCTCTTGTTTCCTCCTAAAGAGAGTTTGCTTTTTTTATTTAATAAGGGTTCGGTTGGGTCAGCAGTATTCTAAAATTATAATAGCACACATTTACGGTGCACAAATCATCCTTTTTTTTTCCCTCACAGACATTAAAGTAAGCCCTGAAGGAGCTGAAGTGCTTTTACAGTCTGCTGGTTTTGAGAGGTTTGAACGTTTGAATACACAAACAGAAATTTGTCTGAAAACTTTATCCCTAACTGTGGAGGACAGGTCACTGACGGCCCAACCAATCACTCCAGCTCCCTATAGGATGATTCATTTACATATATTTACAGAGCGGATGGAATCTGCCTCAGGCTCAAGGCCTGTGCGTGCCAAGAAAAAACTAAACAACAACACTCCGCTTATTCACATGCACTAATGCAAATACAACCCATGTGGCAATTCTGATTTCCCTCATATTAATGGTTTTATATGTCTTGCTAAGTTTTACCAGAGTGTAAAACTATACCATCTCACAGGCGGATGATTGTTTTTGCTGTTATGGTTATGCCAGGAATGCACTGTACAATTATTGAAGTCATCAGATCACTGTTTTTCTTGCACTATACGCAAGTGTCTGGGGTACAATTTAGCTGCTGCTTCGTGCAATCCAAGTGGTTGTATTTTCTTATGGGGAAAAAAGGAATATGAAGGAGTGTGCAATTGCTTGCTGATGATCTGTTACAGGTCTGTGCCTCCTCCCTCTGAACTTTCTCTTGCTCTGTATCTTGTTTATCATTCATTGACTGTACTGTTGATCATCACCAATGTCATGTCATGTTTTTTTTTGAGGGGGAGGGTTTCACCTTTAATTGATAGGGCTGTTTTTAAAGTTATAAAATGAAATGTTTATTTCCAGAATAAAATTTCAAAGAAAACATAACATAAAGTAACATAATATAAATAAAACAAATATTTGAACATGAAAAAAAATGTAGTATGTCTCAATATAAATATAAATATATATATATATATATATATATATATATATATATATATATATATATATATATATATATATATATATATATATATATATATATATATATATATATATATATACAGTATATATATATATATATATATATATATATATATATATATATATATACAGTATATATATATATATATATATATATATATATATATATATATATACAGTATATATATATATATATATATATATATATATATATATACAGTATATATATATATATATATATATATATATATATATATATATATATATATATATATATATATATATATATATGCAAGATGGATCAGCGACAGGGGGTTTCACATTGCATGAAATAGAAATAATAGAAATAATCGCTGACAACTTTGTCTCGGTCTGCAAACTAGGCTACGTCTCTCGCAGCCAAACACACACAGAAGTGACATGGAAACAACACAAGCTCATATGGTATATCTTTTGTTAATAACTACATAATGAAAAAAAAGCCTTTAGTACAGTAGAAAATGTACTTATTTTGCCTACCTGGCTTTAGAGAGAATCAGCAATTTCTCCTCAACTATTTTCTTTTTCGACCCGGCTGTAATATTGCTCTGATGACACGTCAAACAGACACGGCTGCACCTGCCAAATTTACACAAATTTTTTTCTTTCACTAATTTTTTTCTTGGGTCCAAATAAACTGAAAATGAACGCTTTTAATCAATCCCCCCCCCCCATCTCCCGCTGGCCTGCAGTTACTTAAACTACTGGATGCTGCTCTCTCATTGGCTGTAGGTAATCACCAATGTTATTTTCAATCAGAATACATTTCAGACTGCATGATTTTGAATCGTAACAGCTCTAGATATTTAGCATGCCAAATATCTCACAGGTGTCGGCGACTCATCTGTGATTCTCTTAGATCGCGTCTTAGATAGTTCACACTGTGTGATTGTTACTCATGAGAACAAGCACCGATTTGCCTGTGATTTCAGGCATTTGTCTGCGATTGAACCTGTCGGCGAGTCAAAATCGGGGCTAAAATTATTCAATTCAGTTCAACTTTATTTGTATAGCGCTTTTACAATTGTAGATTGTGTCAAAGCAAAGCAAAGCATTGGTGTAATAAAATGAAACTAGACCTGAATGTGTCAAAGAGAGCAAAAAAACACCTGCTCTCCAAAAGGTGCTTATCAATGACACACAGGTTGAGGTTGTGGAGGAATATAGGTAATTAGGAACAATTATTGACAACAAGTTGAAATTTGATCAAAACACACATATAATTATTAATAAGGCTCATCAAAGACTGTTTTTATTGCAGAAACTTAACTCTTTCAATGTAGAGAAAGTTATTCTTAAGACCTTTTATAATTCACTTATTGAGAGTATTTTGTCTTTTTCCTTTATTTGTTGGTTTTCTTCATTGTCTATAAAAAATCTGAATCGTCTTCAAGGCATCATTAATTTGTGCTCAAAGATTTTGGGAGTTCCCCTGCGAAGTCTTGCATACTATTATGAACAGCAGGTGTTGAGGATGGCACATAAAATACTAGGAGACAGTACACACCCCTTAAATAAACATTTTGAGTGGATGCCCCTTGGTTGACGTCTAAGGACAATAAGATGTTCCACAAATCGTTCTAAATTTACTTTTGTGCCTGAAGCAATTCGGTTACGTAATAAATGAATGTAGTTAATCGATGTATTATTGTTAGTTTTTTGTTTTTTTTGTACTTGATGTTAAGTGTTGATGTGTCATTTTTGTTATATGTGAAGCACCACCATGTCAGAATGAATTGCCCCAAGGGGATTAATAAAGTTTTGAACTAAACTAAACTAAACTAAAGCAGCTTCACATAGAAGGTCATAGTAAATTGTAACAATTATGCAGTCTGAACTCTTTGTTTTAGGTCTTAAGAGACTTATTTTAAAGCAGTTAAAATAGTTTCCCCAATTTTCAATAGTATTATTATACTATACATTTTATTCGTTTAAAACAATATGTTTCTGCGGTACCAGATTCAGCATCACTACTTGAAAAAAAAAATCCAAAGACAAAATATTTTTTGTGGTTTTCTAGTAGAGCCTTGTTTAAAGGGAACATCGAGTCTTAGTGGGAATATTCTTTTTCCTCTCATATCCTAACAAAAACACAATGCCTTTTTCAAGCTAAAGATAAGAGAGGCTGACAGCTAAAGCATTTTATTCCTGCAAACCCTAAATTCTCAACAGTATCTACTACCACAGCACAGGTTAAAAACATCTTTAGATACGGTGCCACATTTACACCACGCATCTGTCCGGGAAATTCTTAGAAATACATTGAGTACAATGTAAACACCACAACACATACGTACGCTAATCCTCCAGTCTCACACAAAATACAAAAGCATTAGCATTTAATGCACTCACTGTACCATGACACCAACCATAGTCTTCTTTTGTAAGTGAAAAATCACACACAGGATTGTTGGCATACTTCTCTTTGTGTAGGCCGCTGTGTAACAAATCCATTCAGCGAGTCAGTCGAGAAGAGAAAAGACATTTGTCAGAAACGAGATGGCCAGACACAGAGCGAAGGAGAGAGGAAATGTTTTTTGTGATAAGCACGCCTCCAGGAGTCTCCGCTGGTCCTCGGTGATTAGAGAGGCGCTGGAGGACGTCCAGAACACGTCACCCTGACCTTGACACGTGCTTCATCATCATGCTGAAAGTGTGTTCTCCAGAGGGGCTGAGAGATCAGAAGTGGATGACACAATGGGCTGGGGAATCACAAATTGCACCTAGTCGGTCTAGGAGTAATGAGGGAACACCGACCGTTTCCATGTGCCGTGTGTGAAGTAACTGTTCTCATTCCACAGGCATTCAACATTCATGACCGGGTAATAAAATTAACACTGGACCAAAAGTAATGCAAGGATTGATCAGTGTTGGAATCGATAATGAGCATAGAGTGTTACACACCAGTTGGGTGATTTTTAATAATGTTTTAATAAATGTTTTTAATAATAATAATAATAATGTAGTCTGCATCAGTCACAACAGGATTGTGCCAGTCCAGTGCTTTTTTAAATTACAAAAATACAAAATTTGTATTTTCAAAGCAAAACTGAAGCAAAAAATGCCATACGTTTTGAGATAGGCTTAATTGGCCTTACTGTGTGAATGTGAGGATATGTGGGTGTTTCCCAGCACTGGGTTGCAGCTGGAAGGGCATCCGCTGCGTAAAACATATGTTGGAATAGTTATCGGTTCATTACGCTGTGGCTGTCATCAAATTTGTAATTTCAGGCTTCAAATATATAAAAAAATGCCCTAGTAAAAGTTTGTAATATAATGTGGCTGTTTGGGATAACCAAACTGCCATTACTGAGCAAATTAAATCAGCTGGACAGCTACTAGTTCATGGTGGTACAGTGTCAGTGGTGTAATTAAACCAGTTTTTAATGTAAACGTTTGGTTTGACTTGCTTTTAAAACATCATTTTGAGATTTATGATGAGAATAGTGACTGTGTCGTAATGCATGCAGTGTCTTTTTAAACACTTTATAGTTCCTGGAGTTACTGAATATTTTTATTTAATTATCAATTTTATTACTTGAATTCTTTAATAGATTTTTTTAAATAATAATAAACAAGCTAAACAATTCAAAAACGAAAATTCATTCATTCATTCATTCATTCATTCATTCATTCATTCATTGATCCATTCATTTTTCTTCAGTTTAGTCCCAGAGAAGAATGAACCACCAACTATTCTGCCATATTTTTTACGCAGCAAATGCCCTTCTGCAACCCATTACTAGCAAACACCCGTACACTCTCGCACTCATACACAATCAATTTAGTTTCTTCAATTCACACTTCAAGAGTTCACACTTAGATAATGGTTGAATAGTAAAAGTGTATTTGGCATGCTGTCCCGGAAGAGAGCTCTGAGCATCAACGTGCCCAGGACTCCATTCGGTTAGACAGGAGGGAGAGGGAGGAGCCTGAGCTCAGGTAGGTCTCGAGAACTCCCCTGCTGTTGGATTTAAGTAGTGGAAGAAGTCAGGGTGGAAGGGGCAGTTTGTAGAAAAAATGAGGATGACAAAGGTAAGGAGGGCGGACTATTTATATGCATTTGAATACATCTGATTGGTTGGTTAGTGATTGATGATGCGAGACCAGCCGTGGTCAATCATAGCATGTGATCGTCTCAAAATTTGTTTCAAGATTTCACACTTAGCTGATGATTGATTATAAAGCATGTTTGGCATGATGTCCCGGGAGTGAGCCCTGTGCTTATAAGATCCTCGAGCCCGGGGCTCCCTCCCATTTGCAGGGTGAGAGGGGAGTTTGAGCTCAGGTAGGTCTTAAGATCTCCCCTGCTATTTATGGCTTATGACAAATTAGGGATTGCTACAGAGAGATATACTGCTGATTAATAGCTCATCTTAAGCATGTGATGCTCTCGAAATTAGTTTATAAATAAACTTCACGGAAGTGTTGGATATGATTCCTCTATTAAAATAATACAGTTCTATAGTTAGAAGTCACTCGCCATTGGCAGGCACATCAGAATGGTAATTTAACATTTACTCATCCGCCAAATGCTCCATATTCCATTCTAAACGACACATGCCAAGTCTGCATGTCTCGGTCTGTGGTATGAGCTCTTCAACATACTATCTGGTCAAAGTCAGGCATGCTGGAGAATCCTAATGCTCTATTGATTGACTCAGGCCCGAGGCTTTGAATGATATAGGCCTGCCAAAGGTTATCATAATCAATACGCAATAACTGTAAAAGCGCTTTCAGCCCGACTACAAAGGAATAAAAGAACAATCATGCAGATTTGCTTGACTGGAGGGTTACGGGCCGATGATATCAGCGGTTGTAAGGACCGGGGTCCCAGTGTTACTCTATCTGCTTGAGCTCACTAGTTCGGCTGCCATGGAAACCTAGACCAAAAGTGCCGGTTTTGCAAAAGTGGGAAAGGAAGTGTCTATTTTTACTCACAGGATGGAGAGGGAGAGATAGAGCTGATTTGGAGGATGAGAGATGAATATCTATCGCTGAATATCTTTAGCACATTTTTAGAGGTTTGTCTGTGTTTGGAGGAAATGGAACTGAGGCTTTGTGTGTGTGTGTGTGTGTGTGTGTGTGTGTGTGCTGACTGAGGTGGGAATTTAAGGTTTACGCTCATTGTGGTGTTATAGAAGTGTGAGTGTCACACCTTCCTAAAAGTTGTAAATTGGATTTAACACTAAACATCCCACTTTAATTAAACAGGGAGTGGTACTCTGTGGTATGTTGCTGTGAGTGTTCAGATTTATGGCGTAATGAATGGACATAGGGAATGAATAGCTGGACCTCAGAGGCCTGTACCTTGATGGTGGCTTAACAAACTCAGGATTAGTTTCGAGTTGACAACTTAAATATAGGCTTTGTTGGTATGATGCTGATCATCAACTTTCTCTGTTAATTTGGGCTTTGATTCTGATGTTCATTCTGACTTCAATAGCAAACAACCAATCACTTGCCTTGAAGCATAAAGATGCTGTGATTGAATTCTCACAAGAGAGTCAGCGCATTTCACGGGCAAAGATTAAAAGGTTAACACAAAGAATACCAAGATAAAAAGAGATGATAATGAAAGAGGAGAGCTACATGAAAACAGCTCGCTTTATAGTGTAAGTGAAGTTGGTTTGTATAGCTGATATTGAATACTGTAAAGGTATGCAGAGACTCAGAAATATGAGCTCATTTATCTTTATTTACAGATTTATCTTGTGAAAAAAAGCTTTAAATTGCAAGTAAAGGTAACATGCACTGTGTTGGGGGGGGGGGGGGGGGATGCGACGTGGTGCAGCTGTTCAGACTGAAACAGACACAAGGAGTCATGGTGTTGATTTGTTTCTTTTAATGACAGCAGTAAATAACAGAACAATTATTTGAACTGCACAACCGTACAGTATAAGCTAAAAATTAACATGTATCTTTATGGGCTTCTGGAAGAACATTTCAAGTACACTACTAGTACATTGATATTAGTATACTTACTAAATAAAGTATGCTTTTATACTTGACCTTTACTTAAGTATACTTCTTTTTCCTAAAGGCTGACTTGATTTCTAAGATCAGTCTTGTACAGCCAGGGGGAGTATTGCCGCTCTGACAGCCAAGTTGGGTCAAAGCTAGGGATGCTCCCTCCGATCTGAATTTTTGCAGCCGATACAGAGTACTGATTGCTTGTGGTGGTGATCAGCTGGTAATGAGCACAGATTCCAATGCTTCAAGCTTTATAATGCATTAAACACATTTTCTCTCTAAGTATGAACATTAAGAGAAGATCTTGCCTGACATACAATAAGAGAATAAATCAGGGATGATGCATATAATTCCTTAAACACGTCTCTTTAACCATTTAGGTGTGAACATGTCATGGCCAGAAGCAGCTTTACAGAAAATAATTCATCCATTCATTTTACTTTGGCTTAGTCCCTTATTTATCATGGGGTTGCCACAGCGGCATGAACTGCCACACAAAAAAACAGATATAACATTTTTTGGAAACATTGCAAATGATGAAAGAAGAATTCAACATGTTTCAATCAAGAAAAAGTTTGGAGTGCACATTTGATGCATAAGAAGTTAAAATGCACACCTATACATCTAATACTTCTTTACTAAAAGAAAATAGGCTTATAAACTACTGTTTATATCAATGAGTGTATTACAAGAATTTATATTATTAAATATTCAAGTAAAAAATAAATTTTTATTTATCTAATGATTTCAGCCAGCTTTTAGTGAACTTGCAATATTGTCAAAACAGAACTTTCAGTTGTTATATGTAAAAAGGCCTAAATACATGTAAGACCATTCAACTATTTTGCTCGTCAACAACTATTAACAGCAGATCTCTCAATGGGAGAAAGAGGGGATTTGCACTCGCGAAATCTTTACTGCTCTGTTCATTTAACTGAAGAAATGTAATACTCTGATGTGCTTTGTGAAATGACAGGAGAACATATTCCTTTGGAATCAAAGCTGTGTTTATTGCATATATATCCCGAAAATGTGTCTGTAAACGCAAGCAAAAAGAAGCTCATAGATTTTAGTTTAATACAAGCTAAACGTGTGATTGCTTTAGTATGGAAAAACATCCAGAGACCTGTTCTTTCACAGTAGATTAAAGAAATGACTAATAACCTTGCACTTGAAAAATTAACATATGCAATAAGAGGTAAAGCAGAGGTCTTTAAAAAGGTGTGGTCCCCTTTTATGCAATTTGTAAATAGATAAAGTGGAATGGTATGTAAAAATGACTGTTATTTGCATTCCAATTTGGATTTCCAGTTTATTTAATTTTGATTTACATTTGTGAAGGATATTCTGTAATCTGTAGTTTGACTTTATTTTTCTGTATTTGTATATATTATTTAATTTTTTTATTTTTATAATTTTATTTATTTATTTTTTTTCAACTTTTTGGAAGGAGAGGAGGAGGGGGGTGTAGGGGTGGGAAAGTCTATTTTGTAATGATATAAAAATTGATTTCCTGTAATGTTCATGGGAGTTTCGTAACAAAAATTAATAAAAAACATAATGTGAAAAGAAATGTAATACTTAGACCATCACTGTGCCTCTGACGATCTATTCCTTTGCTCTTTCACTCTTGTTGCTATGATTTCAGAGTATTTGAAATAATTTTTGGGATCACAGGGCCAATATAAATTTGCGGGAGACTCGCTGGGCGAATTCGTCAGAGCAGCTCAAAACACTGGAAAACCATTTGCTTAACAGAGGTCCCATTGCATCTGTATATATTTTAGCTGCTGTGACGTGAGCACATTGATCACCCCCACACATCATTTACCTGTGTTCTGGCTGCTTGTAGGCTACGCATACGAGAGCGCACTAGCGTCTTCAGTCTTGTCAGTGTGGCGCTTCTTCGGTGTAAGATACCATGGCAATAAAAATGATTTAAAGCTGAGCTACTTTCATGGTACTTGAAAACCAGAATTGGTGCAAACTAAATTGAAATTAAAGGCTGATTTATACTTCAGTGTTGAGTGATCAGCGTGACCCGCGTAGTCGTGCATTTATACTTCTGCATGCTGTTTGTGTTGCTCTGCAATAACACTTCCGAAACGCTAGCTGGCAGTAGGTTTTCATGTTCCTCTGTGTTGTGTTTCTTCGCGGCTGTTTTGTTTTTTCTGCACACTACTTCAATATACCAGTAGCTAAAACTCACTCATTCAGAGGCGGGAACCAGCAAGAACATTAGTTTTGTTCAATCCACTTAAATTTGTAAAAACGAATAAGTTAACTTAATCCTTTCATGCTGACCCAACACTAATTGATTGTGTGTAACCCAGCATTTTTTTTTAATAGTGTTTCTTAGTCTATGTGCACTCTCTGACTCAGTTTTGGTTTGCCTGGTGTTGTCTGTTGATGTAATTTCAGTTTGGAGTCTTGTACTGGCATAACAGAAACTACATTTAAATTGCCAAAGTTGTGTAAAATATGAACAAATTATCGCTTGTCCATGTGGAGCAAAAAAGCAGTTTGAATAAACAACTATAAAGCTATTATGAAAGTTTTTGAAAGAAGTCTCTGTTACACACCAAGGCTGTGATTATTTGATCAGAAATACAATTGAATTAAAAATAACATGTTTATATGGCTATAGTTTAAAATGAAATGTATTTGTCTGATTTAAATCTGAATTTTCAGCAACATTACTCCAATCTAGTGCCACATGGTCATGTAGAACTCATTTTAGTACCCCAATTACAAGCTGCCTTATGATCAATTATTTTTGCAGTTTAGTGATTAATATTTATTAATAATAATTGCATATTTCATAGGCTCTCTAATTTATTTTTGTTACATCTAAGTGTTCTTGTAATAAAATGGACAGTTTTTCTTGATAATTGTTTTTCCTGTTCTAAAAAATAATGCAAAAATATGCAATCCATGGCTCAAAAACTGTAATATGATCAACCCAGCCATTCCACACAGCTGACATATTAACATTAACTGTTGTAATTTATCCACACTGTGTGCATGAAATATATGCTGCATACTTATGCTGCCCCATTGGAGAAACTAAAGATTTCAGTCAATATTTTATGGCCTTTCAGAACCAATGATTTCTATTTCAGTCAGAATTTTTAGTTGGTAAAACTTATGTGCATCTCTAGTTTATACAACTGCAAATCAGAGAAAAAATGGGACCTTCCTTAAAAAAACTGCACAAACTTGCAGCTGCTTAGTGAATTCATGCGAGAAAGATAAATATTTTCATAAAAAAAGACACACATTCCATAATTGATTTTTGGATGGGATGATGTGAGAACCGATAGGAAAGAATGTTTATGTTCAGTTCTGATTGGACTCAGCTGAAGAATGTCTCAAAATGAGGTCTGACTTTTCTCATATTAGGACGCCCAGTGTGAGAGCCGTGTGCGAGACATCTGATGAAGCACAATTACTTCAGACATCTGTCTATATTTAGGATTTCGCAGTGTGTGTGTGTGCGCGTCTTCAGTCTGCTCCTGTTTTACAGTGAAAGTAAATGAGGTTGTTAAATGTTTCCCCTTTGACCTCTATACGATGTTTATAAGGTGAGAGTTCACATTTGGAGTTCATTGATGCATTGACAGGAAGTCCTGTCTACCTCAGGTCTGCGGTTTGCAGTTCAGTATTGAGGTTTAATCATTGTAGAAGGAAGTCAGAAGAAAAAAAGTGTGAGATAATGTATGATTATGAAATGTGTGCTTATGAAAATTCTTGAATGTATCGTCATAATCACAAATCACATATATTTATGTACAGCTCTCTCCACTAATATATGTGCCCTTGGTTTAACCTTTTGCTTAATATAAAACATGAGCATAAAGGTGCTTTCTTTTGTAACTTTCAGACAATTAGTGATGAAATAAGTGATGCCGAATTCTAGTTTTGAATGTTATTTGGTCCTCCAAGGCCAAACAAACTTCTACAGTTCTACAGGTTTGATTCTTGGGTATATTTTTGCTCATTCTAACCTTCCTCCTAACATTGATAGAGACAGAAGCACAATCATGTTTCAGGCTGAATCGTAACTCTTACAGATTACAAATGGCAAATTTTATTTTATTGAATTTATTTTTATTTTTGTTCAAATCAAAACTCTGTTGTTTGGTTTTATCGATTCTGATGAATGACTGAGTGAGTTTGGCTTTCCGGTGTAAAAAAATAAAATATGGATGAGATTATAATTCAAAAATATTTTGCTTATATGATTTCAAAGGGGGGCAGCACAGTGGCGCAGTGGGTAGCACAACCGCCTCACAGTAAGAAGGTCGCTGGTTTGAGCTCCGGCTGGATCAGTTGGCATTTCTGTGCGGAGTTTGCATGTTCTCCTCCGGGTGCTCCAATTTCCCGGTGAATTGGTAATAGGTGAATTGAGTAAGCTTAATTGTCCGTAGTGCATGTGTGTATGGATGTTTCCCAGTGATGAGTTTCAGCTGGAAGGGCATCCGCTGCATAACATATGCTGGATGAGTTGACTGTTCAGTCCGCTGTGGCCACCCCAGATTAATAACAGAACTAAGCCGAAAAGAAAATGAATGAATAAATGAATTCAAAGGGTGATAAAGAAGAGAATAAGCCAAAGGAATGTGAGTGAATTTATAGGCGTGACAATAATTGAGACATATTTATTTAAGAGATTATTTTAACCCTTTCATGCATGAGTTTTATTTTGTGATCGTTACTTAGAATTCATTGCGTTCTAATGTTCCCATGGCAGTGCGTCAAGTTTATCACGCGACCCAACAGCCCCAATGATCTATGAACTGAACTGAAACTAAATATATATAAAATATATAAACAACAACAAAAAAATATAAATGAAAACAAATGAAAAAGCTTATTTATTGACTGTCTTAGTCCTATCACTTTAAAATAACAAACACTGTACATCTCTCTATATTTAGGCTAAAACTCTGCTTTATTTATTTATTTGGGTAAGTTTGTATGTGTGTACTTCCATTTTAGTTGTCTTTTATTTCTTTAATTTTACTTTCCAAAATGAACCCTAATTGCACTTAACAAGTTTACAATGATAATAAAGCTTGTTAACAAGTTTTTATTGATTAATGAATAATTATTTCTTCATTTACAAGTAGCAGGGTATTTACAGCTACTGTATATTTCTGTCCATTCGCATCCGGTCCCTTTGTGCCCCCTGGCAGCATAGTTCCAAACTGCTGTTACACCTAAAAACAATCCTCAAAACTCGGCGGTAATGGTCCTTTGAAGTGTCACCCACTGTATATTGTATTTTGTTTCTTTTTGCCCTTTTCTGTAAATATTGACAAATTTCTAATTATATTGTGAAATTTCTGATACTCTGATTCTCAAATATGGTAAAATAACATATATTTTGTCTTTCAAAAAGCCCAATAAGGATTAAAATATGTGTTATATGACGGGTATTGGGCTCCGCCATTGTTGCTAGAAGGGATACAGCTGAGATCGGTAGTTAACAAGAAATATTTATATTATTTATTAAATTATGCATTAATTGTATTTTATTAGCGTCTACCCCTACCTTAACCCAACCCTCACAGTAATGTAAAAATATAATTTGTTGTACAGCGCCACAAAAAGTATGCCATATTCACGTGAGTATACTTAGCTGTATCACATCTAGACTTCACCCTCTCCTTCAGTGTGGTGAACTGTAGATAGGATACAGCTGAGGATACCTCTTGTTAACTTCCGATCACAGTTGTATCTGTTTAAGCAACAACCCCAGTGATCCGAGCTGCTGCATTTACGTCATGGTTATTTATAATTTTCTTTCGAAATACATAATGTGTGTATCTTACGCTATACGTGAATAAAGCACATCGTCCAGTTATATTAAAAAAAATATATATTATTGCCATCTCCATAGACATCCACGTGCATTTTACAAACCTTAAATAGTATGTTTTGCTTGTAGTTATGCTTTTGAATGTCTGAAACCTAAAATAAATGTTTTTTTTTGAAAGCACAGATAAATTGTGAGTTATGACTAGCGCTGTGCACCTTTTTCTGTGCCTCAGTGCACACAGACAGATTTGAATTTAGCAGCCGAGGCTGATCACACCGGTGTGATCGTACGTGTGAACGGGTTAACAACTGTGCTGTGTTTGCAATTGCTTTTTTTGTTTGTTTTTTTTCGATGAGATCAAAGTTTGCTTCAATGAAAAAATTATGTTTGCTGGCTGTTCACACTGCTTGTGTAAAATGAGCTGAATCAACTTGAGCTTTTTCTTGGGAATTCTTGATGTTTTTTACTTGGGACAACTTAATTGTTTTATGTTCAATCAACTTAAAAAAAAATATATATATATAATAATTTGAATTATTTCATTTGTGTTAGGAAAACATGAATGAATTGTGTGGAACCCAGCATTTTTACAGTGTTGGTAATATTTTGATCAGAAGTTTAAACACTAAAGTCATTTTTTTTCACAGCCTTTTTGCTCATGTTGACCAAGGTTTGCAACATTAGTGGATGCCTCTGCATGAAACCTTGCATTCCAAGAGAACAGTCCTTTGGTCGTCTACATGTTAAGACACAACGCTTTCTGTGTGTGTTTAAGCTTGAGGGTTTTCTAGTTATGCGTTAACATTTGAAAGGAAGGTCAGAAGCACATCTGGCTAGAAATAGATGTACATAATGCACATGAGGAGACCTGTCAGGGCCCTGACCTTCCCACACACACTTATAACACACACACACGCACACACACACACACACAATACGTACGCACGTGTAAGTCCATATATCCTCTCCATGAGTTTTATTCATCAAAGTTCAGTCAGCTGTCATGAATACTGCATGATAAAGTATCATCTTTGATTTTTAACACAGACACGAACCCTTATTTCTGTCCCTGTATGCTTGAAGTCTTCTCGTGTTAGTACAGGATCAATGGGGAAAATGGAAGCAACCAAAAGATGATAGATTAAACATTTGTAGAGCAGAACAGAGATCAAATAAAAGAGAATAGAGAAGAAAGAGAGCTTGAAAGGGCATCAGAAATGAGAGACAGGATGTCGTTATTAATATATGTTCATTATTGTTTTTTTTTCCTTTTTTTCTTTTAACCGCTTGATTTAGTATGGCTTTAGGTAAGGTTAAATAAAATGAAGTCAGCATGGCATTGATACAATATTAGATAACTTCTAAAAAATATCTATAAATAAATTTACAAAAAACTATATGACCATATGTGAGTGACGAATGGTAGAGATTATTATATTAAATTGTTGTTGTTAATTATTTGTTATCATTTAGATGAAATGTTACAATACTCTAGTCACTTTTGATATTATTGTGCTTTAAAGTTATTGTAAACACTTACTACCTAATTTCATTCATTCATTAATTCATTCATTTGTTCATTTTAATTTATTCGTTAATTAAATCGTTAAATTTAATGAACTAATTTATTTTATTTTATTTTGCTGTACTTTCGGGATTACAAATGCAAAGTTTATTTCTTAAAGAATAGTACATGGAATAAAATTTATTATGATGTTTTAACCATCAAGTAGGGATGCACGATATATTGGCGGCCATATCGTTATCGGCCGATAAATGCTATTTTTAATGTTATCGTTATCGGTCTAATGTCAAAATTAGGCAGAGATTTTAACGTAATTGTACAGAACTACCTGCCTCGCGCATGCATCGGTCGAACTTGTTCAGACTTGTCCAGTGCACTATAAAGGAGTTTCCTTACATGGTTTATGTTTTTCAAAGTTCGTTCTTTCTTTGTTGTGCAGTTTATCATAAACCTTTTATCGATCATCAATCATTTTACTGCAATTGACAGCAAGAACAAACCTAGAAGCGTTGTCTGATTGACAAGCAGCACCTACATGTGTTCAAAAGAATCTAAAATGCCAAATCGAACAAATTTATGTTGCATTTTTGAACGTACCCTAATACTATCTGTATTTGGCTTTTCGTTTGTACGGTGGCTCTGAACTGTTAAAACACCTCTCAAAACACTTTTTTAGACTTTACATATTTGCACATGTACATTACTGTGACACTCTTTATTCAAGAACATTTGAGCTGGTTTCTGTTCTTATTTCTTTCATTTTCATTTTATTTAAAACAAATTTATTTTACTTGTTTGTTAATTAAATCCCATTTAGTTTTTTTTACCTATTATTTTTATTCAACAGTCAAGTTGCATGTTAAGAAAATGACATAATTTATTTTTGGCATGCTGATTTATGTGAAATTGTAAATATAGGTCTATATAATCACCTTGCAATTTTGAAATTATTGTTTTTTTTTTTGCTTTGAGAAGGCCATTCAGTTCATAAGATCAGTTAACTTTTATGAAGTGTTTAAAATAATCTGTGTTTTATTTGTTCACCGTATAAAAAAATAAAATATTTTAAAATATTTGTATTTATCGGCTATATATATATATCAGTTATTGGTCTCTAAATCTTAAGAGTTATCGTATCGGTCAAAAAATCCATATTGGTGCGTCCCTACCATCAAGAGTTCAATGTAAAAATTGTAATAATAATAATAATTAAAAATATATACTATAAATGGAGAAATTACAGTGTTTTTTGTTTTTAATTTACTATTATTCTATTTTATCTTCTATTTTATTTTACTATTTTACATTGCATATGTAAACTTTATATTTTTCCATTAACACAGTACAATAAAAACCATTAAGATAAAAATAAGTAAATAAAACTACATTAAATATTAGTAAAGGTATAAAAAAGTCCTCTTATTTAATGGTGTATTATTTAGACATGTACAGATTATTTATATATATATATACACACACACTAGTAATCAGAGAGTGAAAGTCGAAGTGTGTCTTTGACTTTTTCAGTTTTAAACTTAATCTTTTTTTCAACACATGCAGCCATGCACAATGACATTGAGAGAGAGAACTGGTACTGCTCTCACATTGTCAAGGCCAGAGAGCTGCTTTATGAGGCATCAAATATACGAGAGATTCCTGACCGCAGCTTTCAGCCCGACCAGCCTCTGATCTCGAGTGTTTTTCATTCAACAACTTTTGCTCTTTTAGATGATAAAACTCCCACTCTCACTGCAGCTAAGAAAGAGAGCGCTTTCAAAGAGCCATGCAGTCCATTACAGAGCCACTCGTTCACAATTATGTGACTGAAACCTTGAGCGCTAACGAGCAGATAGTCATTAATGCAACTAACAGTGATATGAACATCCACACACTCCCGCTTGAGCCTTGCTTCCTCTTAATTCATTTTCATAGCACTGTCACATTTTGATTGAACAAAATCTGTATAGTGCAGGATGAGTCATCAACATGTTTGAATCGTTTTGAAGGGATTCATTCAATTTAACAAATTTGACTGCTTTGGAATTGGAATTATGTTTCCATCTGATATTAAGCGTTCAAGTCTGCATGAACCGGAAGTTGCTGAAACTTTTATTTCAGTATATTGAAGTACTTCCGACTGAAATGGAATATTAAGTAAGGGGCGGGCTTCATTTTGCACATCATTCCCTCATAGTAAACAGTAATAGAGGGTAGGGCTGCACAATACATCATTTCAGCATCGATATCGCAATGTCATCATTTGCAATATTCACATTGTGAGCATACTGTACGCAATGTTGAGTCTGGATCATAGTTTTTAGCATTTTGCAAATGTTGAGTCTGGATTGTAATTGAACATTTACCAAGTGTGTCACTGTAACACAGTTAGACTCACTGAAAACAATCAGACACTGTTTATTTAATTTGGATATTTTTCTTTATTGCATTTCATCGCTTTGTTTCTTATGTTTTATGCATATGCACCCCTACAGAGTCTTCCAAAATCCTCTTCAAATAGTTATCCAACTTGTCTAGTGAAATTGCATCCATATCGCAACATATATTGCAGAATATAAAAATATTGCAATGTTAGATTTTTCCAATATCTCGCAGCCCTAAAAAAGGGTATTGGTATACGGTTGCAATGGAAGCCCTCAAGTTGGGGTCAACAGAAGGACCGCCACTCCAAACATAGATGTAAATGGTCTAGGACTGCATGATATTGGAAAAAACTGACATGTTATGTCATGTTGTTATGAAATGTTATTTTTCTGCAATACATATTGCAATATTGGGTATACTTTCACTAGATTAAATGAATGGCTTCAATTGGAAAGAATTCATAAAATTAGATTAATTGGGATGATTTTGTCTGCATAAAATGTAATTAACCAAACACATGCATTGATATTTACAGTAGAGCAAAGATACAAATAAAATAAACATTGTTTCATTGTTTTCTTTAATGTGAAATGACAATACCGTATATAGTGTATCTTTATTGCATATGCATATAAATGCAATTATCGATGCAGTATCGATGCTAAAACAAATAAATCATGTAGCCCTAAAATGGTCAGACTTTCATTGAAGATTATCAAAACAAATGTTTTTTTTTTTTCAGTGGATCACTAGGACGGATTAATTACCATCATGTTGGACTTTTCTCCACATTTTGTGACAAGATATTCCATACATATACTGTTTATGAGACAGTAAAGCGCCACTGAAACCTGCATCGCAAAATGCAGTTTTTTCTTTCAGTTCGGCATGCTGTATTAAATGCTATTAAAACAACACTCTTCCACAGACTCACTTCCAATACCTCAGTTTGGCATGAACGAAATGTTCCTAAATGAAAGTGAAATTTTATTCCAGTGGAAAAATTTTAAATAAAACACCTGAAATTACATGAATCTCTAGAGGAAACACTGATAGCGTGGTGACGCAATGACGTTTATCGAACTATATGCACTATAACATGCAAAACAGAATCATGAAAGGAACATTCAAAAAGCAACTCATGTAGACATCATTCATTCATTTTCCTTCAGCTTGGTCCTTTATTTATCACGAGCCACCACAGTGGAATGAACCGCCAACTTATCCAGCATATGTTTAACACAGCGAATGCAGGGGAAACCGGAGCACCCGGAGAAAACCCACGCAAACACGGAAAGAACATGCAAACTCCACACAGAAATGCCAACTGCTGGGACCCACCCAGCTGGGACTTGAACCAGTGACCTTCTTGCTGTAAGGCGAATGTGCTAACCACTGAGCCACCGTGTCGCCTCCTCATATAAGCACTTTAATCATATTATTGCACATTAATTAGATTACTGATGTCCATGTTAAACATAGTCAGTATGAGCTAGCAAAATAAACACTGCAAGTTTTGATTTCATGCAGACTTTATGCTTTTGCCTACCTAAGTTCAGCAAATCAGCATGTAGGAGTAATTTCTGAAAGATCATGTGACACTGAAGAATGAAATAATGATGCTTTGGAAAACACGCAGCTTTGACACTGGATTAAATTCCCTTTCGCTTCATTGCTTTATCTTGTTTCAATTTGATAGCGCCATCACATTTTGTTGACAATAATCAAGCTCTTGTTTTTAATTAGCAGCATTGTCAGTTATTTTACTGCTGCCAAATGAATTCTTTCTAATCATACACCCTACAAATTAGTTCTGTTAGTGTTTATAAGCTTGCCATTTTTAAGCAGCCTTATCACTGAAATCACGAGTGAATTTCAGCCAGCAGTCTGTCATTGCATACGTTAGCGTCATGCTAAATGAACTGAGCTAACCTCACCGGAGATCACTAGCGCAGCAAAGTTCAAGTGCTGTTGTATGTGACGGCGGCATTAGCGTTGTACTGTCAGGACCCAGAAGCACTTCACTTGAGATCGGTGAATATAATATTTCATGGCCTGGTCCATTAGAGCTGTAATGTCTGTGTATGCGTGTTCACACGCTGTTAGCTTGGCAGATGGATGGATAAGCGTCACTCTTGACTTCACGTCATGCAGGTCGTTTTGATACAGAGATGTTATCATGGCCATCTCACTTTTCTTTTGTTCTTGTGTTGGTTTCATTTTGATCTACGTGTTCATGCAGGCGTTTATTCTGGGATGTGACGTCAGTATGTATGTTTTAACTGGACGGTGGCTAATTAAGTGAATGGCTTTACCTCTCCATGGAAATTAAACATCTCCCACAGCCAATAAACGTTTGGTAGATATTTGCTGACTAACAGATTACTGCTGTGGCTTCATGGGACAATTTCTTCAGAACTACTTCCAAACGACCCATAGAGATCATGCTGTTGCATTAAGCACTTTATTTCATTTTTATGTCAGGACATTTGTCTGAGGAAAGTTTCACTGCTGACTTTGAGGACCTCAAGTCCTTTTAAAGACCCTAATAAATGATTTGGCAAGTGTCGTTTTCTTTCCTGTTGCTGAGACATGTGCTATTAAACATTTAAGTGTCAAACTACACTGTAAAAACAATGTTGGCATGTCACAATTTATGTGCTTATCTCATGCCATCGCCTGCAATAATGGAGAGATCACGTTCATGGATCAATGGTGAGTGTTTGCTTTCACTTTGTAGGACTTTGTATTATAAATAGACATATGTAGACCATAAGTAGTGTTCATTCACTTTCTTCCCCCCCTTTTTAAAAATAATCTGTTTTGTAAATATGTTTGCTGTACTGTATTTTTTTCTTGCATCCACAGCTGCTAGATATTTATTTCTTTATTTGATTTGTTTTTATTTCTTGCTGCTCGCTAGTTGACTTCGAGTAGTATGTATTAGCACATTCTTATTCCAGAGAGCATCTTTTTGGACAACAATCTTTGGAGTCCAGGATGAGACATCAATATTTTGTCCCCTTTTGTTAGAAATTGTAAAATTATTAAATAATGATACTATTTTTATTCAGCACAGATGCATTAATGTCATGTGAAAATATGACAGCGAAGACATTTTTAAACATTTTATAATAAGAGTGCTAAAAAAATCAGCTTTGACACTTATTTTAAATTACTATAGTAGAAAACAGCTATTTTAAATTACAATAAAATTCCACAATAATACTGTTTTATACGGTTTAAATAAATAAATGTAGCCTTGGTGAGCATAGGGGATTTCTTTCAAAAAGTAAAGTACATAAAGGAGACCTAACATGCAGAAATCACTTTTATAAGGAGTTTAAACAAGGTTGTGCGTTAACAGTAAAAATATTTATCCAGCCTCTAATAGTAAAAATTAAGTTAATTCTATTTTGTATACTCACACTTGATAAAAACAGTCTGCAGAACGCTTTAATTGACATTCTCCCTTTCTACGTGTCATCAGAGACAAAGCTCCGCCCATTAGTAACTATCTCTCTCTCTTATTAGCATAGGATGTTACTCTTGTTTTTAAGTCTTCCACTATGCTGAGACCATTTTTTTTACAGTATTTGAATTTAAAGAGACAGTCAGCAAAATTACACAATTTGGAACAAAGCCTGAAAGGAGCAGTTTCAAAGAGTAATGCAAAAATATTTGCAAAGGATTTTGAGTTGAAACTTTTATTTTGAAATTTCTCCAATTTGTCATTAATGAGTAGCCAAGTAGTAATTGTAGTGCGTTCAAGTTACATACATCAGTAAGACAATTCAAAGCAATTTTTTTAACTTAATAAATAAAATATGCATAAGTCTATGTTTTTAATGACCATCTCTTTGCCTTATTAGCATAGTATGTTACTCTTGTTTTTGAATCTACCACTATGCTGACACATTTGTAGCTCCGCCCTCTTTTAAAAAGAGCACAAACTTATTTGAATTTAAAGCGACAGTCATCAAAATGGCACAAGTTGGATCAAAGCAGGTTCAAAGAGCTACAACCAGTGTGCGAATCATACATTGACGATAAGGGGGTGTCAACTTTTTTCAGTAGTAGTTTGGTAATACATGCTGCAGTGAATCAAATTCATGAATGTATTTAAATTACATTTAATTTATTAATAAAATGAATACATTTTCAATGTTTTGAGGGGTATTTAGTGTCTGTTTTAAAAGTTACTGTAGGTCAAACTATACAAATTGTCAATTTTTTCTTTTTTGTAGGCTACATGCAGTTATAAACACCTACGAAACATGTTTTGTGAATACTTAAGGTGTCTATCGCTGCTTTCTTAGAACTGCCAGTTTCATGCTGTTGAATGATATTTTTCCTGGCATTGATTGCCACGATCATGCGTTCACAATGATATAAACCGTTATAGGGGAATGAAGTGTATTTATTATATTATACATTTGAATGATTAATATTTAAGATATAGGCTGTGTCCGAAACCGCATACCTCCATATTATACAGTTCGCTAAAATCAGTATGCGAGCCAAGTAGTATGTCCGAATTCATAGAATTTGAAAATCAGTATGTGAGAAGTACCTGGATGACCTACTACTTCCAGTGAGATCCTGAAGTGGGCATCCCTTGCATGCTGTGCTATCCCATGATGCCCCGCGAGAGAATTCATGAATGGTAGTGAAACAACGCAACTAACGAGGGTAGGTCACTTGATGATAACAAAATGGTGGATGTAGTACATCAGCGTTCCATTCATACTACTGACAATAATATTGTATAGAACATACTTTTCTAACGGCCGAGTAGTACGTTTAAATTAAATGCAGTACCTACTGAGTAGTCTGCGGTTTTGGACACTGCCATAGATCAGAGATCAGAAAAGGGCTGACACCCAATATATCTTGTTTTGATGTTCTTAAGGGGGGATCAATTGTTAATTAGGGGGGTCAGTCTCCCCCAAACCCTCAAGTAATTCGCACTGTGGCTTTAACACATTAAGAGCTTAAGGGCGCACTCACACTATGCTATCCGAACTGTGCTCAGGCACGTTTCCCGGTTTGTTTGAGAAGTGTGAGTGTTCTGAATCGGCCTCAATCGCAGTTCAGTTGGCCCGCCCTGGCCTAGTTGGAAGAGGTGTGTTAGAGTGCGGTTAACTTGGGCTTTGGTGCGGTATGCTTGTAGTGTGAGTGCAAAGTGCTCCTGAGCCCGAAACTGAAGACGTGACGCACTTTTAAGGGACTGCTTCATATAGATTTATTAAGCATTCTTACTGTTCAATGAACGCAAACTGTCGTAGTTTATTAAATGCAAACCCCGCACTGCATGTCAGCTGCACCTTCAGCAAACCTCCTAAAAACTGCAGCACGAGGACTTTTATGATTATTTATGAGCGTCAAAAGTGGTGGATCTGTTCAGCAAATTGTGTGACTGCATCCCAAACGACTAAAATGATATAACTAAAGAAATCTCCTCTGTGCTGAGCGAGAGCACTACCCTCTGTTAAACTGAACAGCTCATCATCAATGACGCAAGCATGCTCTGGCTTGGATGCATTGTGAGTGCAGGCTATTGGGGGAGTGGGGAGGAGGATAACTGCGCTTCGGCACAGTTCAAGTCAACCGTGCCTAGTGAGAGTACGCCCTAAACTTTATACACTCTATAGACATCAGAGGCTCATTTACATCTTTTAAAGAGGGGCATAATAGGTCCCTTAAGTCTTTTATTTATTTATTTATTTTTCTTATTTATGAACTTGTATCCTCACTTATTAATTTTAGGCTTCAGAAGGGCCTCAATTTATTTTTGACTTTAACAGCGAGTACTTCTAAATCCTGACAATATTATTTATTTATTTATTTATTTATTTATTTATTTATTTACATTTTATTTATTTATTTGCTTTAACTTTAATCTAGAGTAATAAAACTATTTTTTTTCTTAACAAATAGGAATAGAAAACAAAACCTCCTCCTATTTATTTCTCCCCAAGTGCTCCATCTTCTCTTCTTATACTTCCTCTGCTTTTACACTCTCACACACATGCGCGCGCACACACACACACACACACACACACACACACATATTTATCTACAATTCTGAAGGCAAACAAACACACATGTGTTTTTAGGCTCTGTCCACATGGCTGACCTGAATTGCTTTTGATGCGTGACTGAAACTGACTCTAGCGTCGAGTCTCTTCGGAGAGATAGCGAAGAAGAACGCTGGTAAATTATTGAGCGTAGAGAAACACAGAGCAGCTACACGGTCCCTCCTGCATAATGAAACAAAAATAAATGAGGAAAATGGGACAGGCCTCATAACTGGAGACAGTGTTTGCGCGTGTTTGTTGATGCAGTCAGGTCTTGATGCATCTGCTTCAGTCACATTTTGACCAGATTTTTTTTGTAGCGGTTTGAATACGCATCAGCAGCAATTCATCTTCTCAGACAGTGCTGACTTCACGCACAACACTGACCTTTGGGAAGACATGACCTTGACAGGCCTCCCACATGTGCTGGAGGATATTAAGCACTGTCAGGCAGAGATATGCAGAACCCGTCGTGTTTGCACATCTGTGAGCAGAATATGATCACAGCCTGTATAGAAATCTCGTCTATCATTGTCATTCAGAAAACACCGATTCTCAGACGTCTTTCTTCATGCGAGTTGGTGTCTGCCGTCGACCGTACACATATTTGCAAGTCCTTTGAGCCTACTTGGCTTAAAAAAACTCAATTATTTATGACTTTCCTCAAAATTTGAGTAATAAAGTGAGATGTGGTGGCTTTTCTGAACTCTTCGATCTTTAATAAGCTCTGTGGCGTTTTGACACGAATAACCACAGAATAACTTACAAGATTAAAGGCGCTGGGGCTTCATATGAAGTGGATTACTATAATCTGAATTTATTGGGTTTTCTGATATGGCCTGATGAGAAAAGTCTTTTACGGCTTTGTAATGACATCAATAAAAAAGGGGAAAGGGAGCGCTTTGAATTACAGTTTTAATTTGACTTAAATTAATAACTAATTGGGCTTTAGGCTTATATCAGGGCAGTATCGACACATCGTTTCAATTACGGTTTTCAGCTCTGGCATATCAAACTAATTCAAAAGTGAACGGTTTAAATAATTCATTGTGTTTAATTTACATTTGTTGTATGTATTGAATGTTTTGGGGAACTTTAAAGTCATGAATTTGTCATAAATGGTGACTGAAAATTAATCTAACAAAATAATGAAAGAAAGAAAAGCACAGCAGTTTTCTCATGTATTTTTTCGTAATTAATAAATGTAGTATTTTATTTTCTTAATATTTCTGTTAGTGTTTTGTTTATTTTTTAGCATTTTAATTATTGTTTTCATTTTATTCAATTAGTAATCGTGTTAGTGTTTTGTTTTACTTTGTTTTATCAATTTAATTTAATTACAGTTTTATTAATTTTTATTTTATTTTATTAGTATTTTGTTTTAACTTGTAATTTCATTAAAGTTTATTGGTATTTTTGTTAGTGGTTTGTTTTACTTTATTTTTTAACTATTTAATGTAATTACATTTTTGTTAACTTTATTATTATTTTATTAGTATTTTTGTTAGTGTTTTTACTTTTTTAGCAATTTAAATGTTGTTTATAAAATTTTATTTTATTATTATTTTATTAGTATTTTTGTTAGTGTTTTGTTTTACTTTAGCAATTTAATTTAATTACATTTTTGATTAATTTTTATTTTTAATTTATTAGTTGGTATTAGTATTTTGTTTTACTTAATTTTTTAGTAATTTAATTTTTGTTAAATAAAATTAAATGTTATTATTATTTTTGTAAGTGGTTTGTTTTACTTTATTTTTGTCAATTGAATTTATAAAAATTGTAATTAACTTTTATTTTATTTTTTAGTATTTTCATTTGTATTTTTGTTAGTGTTTTGTTTTACTTTATTTTTAGCAATTTAATTTAATTACATTTTTATTATATTTTATGTTATTATTAGTATTTTATTAGTATTTTTGTTAGTTTGTTTTACTTTTTTAGCAGTTTAATAACATTTTTATAAAATTTTATTTCATTAGTATTTTTGTCAATATTTTGTTTTATTTTTTATCAATTTAATTTAATTACATTTTTATACAATTTTATTTTATGAGTATTTTTGTTAGTGTTCTGTTTGACTTTTTAAAATTTAAGTTAATTTAATTATCTCTACCATGGTTTACATCAGGGATTTATTTATTTATTTTTTAAGTTTGGTGTATATCAATGAGTCTATTATGAGTAAATTAAATTAATTGCAACAAATATATGCATTTTACCAATTCATAATATTAAATAGTATTCTTGTCAGGTAGGGATCAAATATTGGTCAAAGCCTAGTGACAAATTCAAACTTCAACCCAGTTCCTGTGCTTTCAGAGAGGCATATGCTGGTTTTCTGCTGAGTCGTCAAGTTTACAGCCTGCATCTGAAGAGAGAGGCGTTGTTTCAGAGATGGAATAAACCACAGCATGATTTGTCACAGAATGAGACTGAGCTGAAAATCAAAGTACATGCAGGGAACTAAGTAAATATGCTGACCGTTGAATCAAGAAGAGACTCTATGAATGTAAATGAGCTCAGTGTGTGGCGTATCTCTACATTGTCTGAGAATGTGATCCAGATATAGCCGGCAAACACTTCCAAACCGTACTTCATAATATTTCTACACAGTTCTATGGCGACCTGTCTGTGTTTAAAAATGCCCCAGTTTGAACAAATACAGATGTAACATTTAAGCAACACTACGGTATTTAAACACTTTTTGATTGTGATCAAGTGTTGGTGAAAGGCAGAGTTATTGTTTAGGCTACTGAGTCAAATATTTGTGTAGTGAAGTTAGTTATGTGACAGTTACTCAGCAAACCAGACTCTTCTAAATGACAAACAGTGGGGAATTCACCGTCAATAAACTGTGCACAAAGATATTGTTGTTTATTAGTGATTTAGCATTGATTCACTGACTGAATTGTGTACTTTGAGTAAATATGTATTATCTATTAATTTTGGCTGTTAATTTTTGCACAATATGGTAAGTGTTTTGACTTTTAAAACAGAAAAACAGCTTAAATGTGCTCACTTAAAACAGTTGGGTTAATAATAACCCAACAGGCAACCCATAGATGGGTCAATTTGGCACCGACCTTCTGTTGGGTTATTTTAACCCAATCCATTGGGTTGATAAGGTTAACCCAACAATTTGGGTTATAAAAATAACTAATTTGTTGGGTTATTTTGCCAAAAAGTGGCTTAACCACTATATAGTAATAAATTATTATTATTGTAGTAATCTTTATATGTAAATAAAAAATACACCGCATTTATTACATTGGCAAAGCTTTATTTAAATCCATGAATTTAGTGCCACATCTTTTACAATAACAAACGCCTGAGAGCAGTCTAGTTCATCCCCAAGCAGCAGGACAAGAGGGTTCTGTCTCTGTTGCTCCTCCTCCTCCAAGTACTGAACGAAATACAAGTATACACACATGAATGAAATAATGTCCAACATTTATTGTCATAAATAATGCACCTAGAATTCGCAAATCAACAAATTCTTGTTTTGCCTCCTGGTATGAGGGCCGAACCATCTTGCTGCACAATGGCAGTGGAGAAAGGATGGCTGGCAGAGTTGTTAAAGCACCATCTCCAAAGTGGGATCTCCAAGGCTGTCTTTATATAAAAAAAAAAAATAAAAAATAATAATTAAACTCAAAACAAGACCCTCATATCAAAGGTGAAATGCTACAAATAGGGAATAAAACAGAGCTGTTATGCAGGATTGTCTCACCAGATGAAATGTTTGCTTGAACTGATAGATCCAAGGCTCTCTTCTTTTTTTTGCAATACGAGAGGGTCCGCAGTAATGCATCTCCCCAAACCTTAAAAAGTTTCTTTGGTGTGTGGGTATAACATACCTGTCCTGAGCAATCTAATAATAAATAAACAAAAACAGCACTTAAATCCATGCCATGCAAACAGTACACTGGATTTATTAAAGGGATATTTTACACAAAAATGGAAATTCTGTCATCAGTAATTCACCCTCCCCTTGATCTAAATCTCTCCTCAAAAGAAACACAAAACATGATATTTTGAACAATATAAGTAACTAAACCATTCTTGGTCCACAGTGAAATTCCAAAGCGTTTTTGTCTTCTGTTGAAGTCAGTCGGGAGTGGACTATTAAGTTTTTCATTTGCTTTGTCCTTTAAAGTTATCATTTGTGGTCAGCAGAAATAAATAAAAATCAATCAACAACTTGAGGGTGAGTAAATGATGAATACACCCAAAAATCAGTGAAACACCCATACACTACGGCCAATTTAGTTAATTAAATTTACCTACACTGCATGCGTTTGGACTGTGAGAGACATGCTCCTCTGACCCAGCTCCAGGACATGATGGATTCGCCTCTGCTGCTGAATGAGTGTATGGGTGTTTCACCGATTTTTGGGTGTATTCATCATTTACTCACCCTCATGTTGTTGATTTATTTATATTTTCTGCTGAGCACAGATGATAACTTAAAGGACAAAGCAAATCAAAAACTTCATAGTCCCCACTGACTTTAACAGAGGAGAAAATGCTATGGAATTTCACACCAAGAATGGTTTAGTTACCTACTCCTCCATATACCAAATGATGTTCGCTCCAACCTTAAAACAGAAATTGTAAATTTGCACATGTATGCCGGACCAAATAACAACAAAAATCATGCATTTACCCAGTTTAGCAATGGAGAAAAGATAACTGGAAGGCTGCAAGTGGTCATCTCCAGGGGTACCCTAAACAGATAAAGAGAAAAGAAAAACTATGAAAATGTGCTTTTAGCTGCAGGATTAGTCTTTTATGTGAGTTGTTAAGGTGCATCACATTTGCAAATTTGGTGGGCAAATAATGTCCATTTTACATGGTCAACAGTGCAATGATGTTCATCAGTGTGCTTAATTCTCATGCTCAGAAACTTGCAAAAGAGTCAATCTCCTGATAACATTTTCTACTGAAAAAGCTGGAACCTGTCAGTAAATTTTCATAATGCAATAATTAATATAAATAGGTTAATGTCTGTAATATCGCAATTTACTTGGTCAAATGTTCCAGGAGTGAAGTTCTGAACTGTGCTTAGACTCTATATCAGTCATCTGTACTCACCTGTGGTTTCATGCCTGATACAGTCTAATACCAAATTCACACTCAAATAAGCCACAGAAACGCCTTTGAAAGAGACATTTGTATCTTCACACACTACCGGTGCTGTTCAAAGAAGTATAAATGCATTTACAGAAGAATTACAAATGTATAATTTGATTTTAAGACATATGGTGATGTAAAGACACCTTAACAGTATATGATATTGCTTAAGTGTGTGTATCTGTGCATTTTTACATCATGTACATATTACAAAATACAGAGCTGTTGTTTTCTCACCTTTCTCAACAAGATTATCAAGGAGGATTAAAGCTCGCTCTGTCCAGAGCAACCTACAATGAACAAACAAACAAAAAATAAAATAAACTACAAATGAACATGAGCTGACAGACAACATTTATCAGTTGAGTGGTCACAGCATCACCTGAACTGAAAACTGGGCAAGGACAGTGTATGTTTAAGGGCTTTGTATTATTAGCATATATTACTACTATTATTATACAAAGCTAGCAGATGTTACAATTCTTATATATATATATATAATTTTTTAAGCTTATATTTAATTGTTGTATGACATATATAACCGATTAAACATTTATATTAGCATCTAACATTATCAGGCTTGTGGTTTCATCCCTGTAGGTTAGTATAAGATGTAGGGAAACTGCAATTTTCAGGGCCTTCAATAAAGTACACACAAATACTAATAATAACAACATTTACCTTTCAATAGTTAATAATCAAGTACCTTGAAATGGATAATGAATCTTCTTCTGGTAAAAGATGATGTAGCAAGCTTCTGCTCTGCTCTTGTCCAGGGTAACTCTCTCACGTTGCGATCCATTCAGCGCCCTCTAGCGGCGAATAATAACCAATAATAATATAATGCTCGGATTCCGTACTTCTTGGGAAAACCAGCAACTTCCTGAACAAAATGTAGCACATAAATGTGTCTATATTAGCATTTAGTTGTTACAATATGGTTTCCTAGCGAATGGACAGTGTTTTTAAGACAACATAACATACCTTCAACAAGACTGGACGCGACTCCGGTTTGATGTCTCTGCTGGGTCCTAAAGACAAAAATGACGGCGGAATATCTCAAATACGTGTATCATTTCCTCCAAAACAACTGTAGAGATGAACACGGAGGTAGAGAAAGCGTTTTTATCCGCATATAGATCGACTATGAAGCTCGCACGCTTGTATTATCAATAATTAAGAGTCCAGGTGAAACAGATATAAAAAAACGACACGAAGAGGCAATTTGCTGCATTTCTGCTCTAATTTACTGCATTAGAGCTAGCATAAACTTTATAACGCAAGAGCAGCATCACGTACGCATATTGATACAGCGGTTCTGTGTCAGTTCAATCAGTTGACTGTTGAAATTCAAAAATTGTAACCCAACTGGTTGAGTTATTAAATAAATAACCCAATAAAGGTTTAAAATAACCCAACAAAGCACCAAATATTTTTAACTCAACCATTGGGTTAAGTAAATAACCCAACGTTTTTTAGAGTGTGTGGAAAATATAGCAGTTTTTATATAATTTGTGCTGCCAGACATGCACAATACCACAATAATAAAACAAATGGTAAATATTTTAAAATAATAGCTGCTGTGTTTATTTTATCATGTTTTATTTTATTTATATTTTGTTATTTTGATTTTGTTTTATTTAATTAAATGTTTGTTAGTATTTTATTTTAATCATATTTTAAGTATTTTATTTTATTAGTGTTTTGTTTTGCTTTATTGTATGAGCATTTAAAAAAAAACATTTTTTTTTTTGTTTTTTGGACTTATTCTGCACTGAAATAGTCCCTTTTTATTTATTTTAATTCAAATGTGTATATGTATATATATTTATTTATTTTTATTGAATTAAATTTTATTTTTGTTAGTATTGTATTTTGCTTTATTAATATTTTGTCTTTTCTTTTATTTTCTTGGGCATATTTTGCACTGAAATAGTACCGTGTCTTTTTATATATTTTAATTCAAGTATTTTATTTTATTTTGAGTTTTGTTTTGCTATATTTTGTTACGATTTAAATTTCTTTTTTTTCTTGGACATTTTCTGCACAAAATATTTCTGTCTTATTATATATCTTAATTTAACTAATTTATTTTATTTTAGATTTGTTAACATTGTATTTTATTTTATTAATGTTTAGTTAGCGTTTTGTTTTTCACTATTAAGAAACATTTCATATTTTATTTTATGTCTTGGACATATTCTGCACTGAAAAAGTGTCTTTATACATCTTAATTCAAACATTTCATTTTATAATCTTTTATTATAGATCAAATTAATTTGTTATTTAAAAAATATATATATATTTATGGGTGTAAATTGTGCATATCTTTGTTAAAAAAGAATGACAGTCATGTAGTGCTGCTTTTTTGCCACTATTTTAAGCACCCATTTAAGACATTTTTAAGCACATGAAAAATAAAATGCAACAAAAATCTAGCTTTAGCCGCAAGATTGTAACCTGTTATTAATGCTAATAATACTGAATAGAACCAGTTAATCAAGTTTCATGCCATCTGCACTTTGACCTTGACCTCAGTGCAGGTCTAAATCTTAATGAAGCTCTAATCCACATCATTACCACACTAACGACCATAACCGTCTCATGACTTCCTTCAGACGTGACATCATCTGATGTGCTAGTGTCAGGAGTGCCGCTCAAACGCAGGCCAGCTCATCACAGAAAATACCATGCTAATTAAACATTCCACTCCCATTTAAATTTCAGCTCTTTTAATATCAGCTGAAGAGCAGAAGGTTGATGTTCTTTTTTCTATGTGCATTCTCTTTTATTGGCCTCTCAACCTCGTCTTTCTGCTTTAAATGAAAGATGAGTCCAGCACTCTTTTATTAAGACGTGTTGATCAGTGTCTTTTAAGTAACGGTTGCTAAAGTTAATATTGCTTAACGCTCAAAAAAAAAAAAGGTTTTACAACCATAATCAGATATTTTTATTTTATTAGTTTTTTAGGTGTAGGTGCTGTTAGATGTTTTTTTAGGTGTTCATTTATTTAGCTAAATTTTTCAAACTAAGGGATAGTTCTAAATAATTAAAAAAACATCTAAATAAAATTTGAAAAATTAAATAAAATTAAAAAATATATATTTAATTAAGTTAAATAGAAAAAGACATGCAAACAGGAAAGTCAAAGTATCTATGGCTTCTGAGGAATAACATTGCTTAATATTTTTCCTGTAATCATCAGCCTCAATATATTTTTTTCACAAAATAGTTATTTTACAGTTTTGACAGACATTTCATCTTTTTAATCGCATTTACCAATATAGCGTAAATGCAATTATATTATTGATGAGAAATGCTGATGTTTAACAAACATTATATAAGGGTTAACAGAGCTTAAAGTCTACTAAAAGTTGGTGAGACTTTTATTTGAGTTTGTTGGTGTACTTCCAACTGAAACTAAATATTGATTAGGGGTGGGACTTTCTTTTGCGCATCATTCCCTCATAGCAAACTAACGGTAAGAGGAGCATGGTTAAGGATATTAATATGCAGTTGTTTTGGAAGCCCTCAGGTTGACGTCAACAGAAGGACCGTCACACCAAAGTGGAAGTAAATGGTTAAACTTTGATATAAGAAAAAAAAAATGGATTAACTGGCTTTAGGCCTGGCACGATATATATATATTTTTTTGTATGATATACTGTATTACACCAAAATATATTGCAATAAGCAATAATTTTGTCATTTTAAGACCATTTAATGTCAGTCATTATATAATGCCAGAATGACATTTATGCTCTCTCTGAAATATGATGAATAAATCTCAAAGCTAAATTTTAGGCCTTAAAAAGTCTCAAATCTACTAGAATGTTGTGTTGTAGGTATTAAATCTTTTTTTAACACATCAATTTTTCTTTGTTCAAGTATAGCTTCCCAATCTGGTCATTAACACAATCACCAACAATCCGTCTCAATAAAACTTTTAACGTTTTATTTAAAAAGAGCATATAATTGCTTTTCTTTACAGTAACATTTGCTTAAGTTCTTAACTTGTTTACTACTGAGAATACTGGCCTGACCTAGATATATATTTTTTTATTATTAAATGATTATTATTGTAGACTGAAGTAATTGTCAGCTATGTTTTGTTCTATTCTTTGTAAGGGTAATAGGGTTTGTGAATAGATATATTTGAAGATTAATAAAAAATATTCAAACAATTGTTTTATTGTATAATTAAATGTATTAATTTTAATCTTTTTTTTGATTAAAAGTGAAATTTAAAAAGATTAAAAGTGAAAATGGTTTTGTAACTGTGATATTTGAAAACAAATCATTAAGTTTCATTCATAATGGTCTTAAAAATGTCTTTAAAAGTCTTAAATTTAACTTGGTGAAACCTGCAGAAACCCAGATAGTAATGTATAGTAGAGTGTTACTATAGTGTAAATAGAATAATGTTTAATAGAGGTGTAAACTTACACTGGTCTCACGGTTCAGTTCGGTTACATTTATCATGCAAACTCCACACAGAAATACCAACTGACCTAGCTGAGGCCTGAACCAGCGACCTTCTTGCTGTGAAGTTCATTCTTACACTCCGATGATTGGTCATGCGCTCAACAGAAAGAGCTGCGATTTGCTCTAACGCTCTGGCGCTATTCACTAATGAGTGACATCGATAGACAGCAGCGGTGATCACAGCTGATCCATGACAGACGTTGATATATATAATGTATGTATATAATGTATGTATGTATGTATATGTGTGTGTGTATATATATACGTATAAATATATATATATATATATATATATATATATATATATATACATATATATATATATATATATATATATATATATATATATATATATATATATATATATATATATATATATATATTATTGATAACCCGTTTTCATAGTGACTTTGCCCTTAAACACTGTTTTATCAGTTCATCAGTTCATGCATTCCTCCGCAATCAAACTCATGATTTTGCTCTACTGTTGCAGGGGATTTTAAAGTGTTATCAGGTGCAGCTTTTATTCAATATCGCAGACAGTAAAGAGAGAGCCGGGGCCATTTCTTGCCTCAAGTGTCTCACTCTTAAGTGCACACACACACAAAGACTTTTAAACTGCCTATAATTTAACAAGGAACCCTGATGTGCAACCAAGAATATGGCTCACAATCTTGACAGCTGTTCTGCATGAGCAAAAATAAAAAGTGTCAAATATTTACTGCATTTTATTGTAATAATAGAATATGGTTGTTGTCAATGAAGTAACACGGACTATTATGTTACTAAGTCACAAGTAGTCCTAGTGGTGTGTTTTGGTTGTAGATTTAAGCCATCAGTGATAAAGAGCTTTTGATTTTAGAGCACACCCTCATGTTAATCTCTCATTAATGCCTGGAAATCTTTCACATCTTGACTTCAGAATGATTTGGACACTTCCTTTGGTCTGCAGGCTCATACAGACATATTTGAGGCCGATTAATCCTCGGGGAGATCTGGAAGACATTATCCCACCACAATCAAAACAGCCCTCCTGCTCTCTCTGCCAGCTCACAGTTTTAGCTTGTTTTCTGAACTATCTAGCACTCAGCGCACTGTCCACGTTATATTATGATTTCTTCTATTTACAGTCTTTTAAATGCGTTCATAAATCAGTTTAACGTGACTAAAAAGCATCATCGCCAGTTTGAACAGTGTGCGCTTTGGTATCTTATGACTTTTTGATGTCCCATGACTATTTTGTTTAAAGAACAAAAGGCATGCAGACTGTGTTTTGTACTGATAATTGATAACTTGCATAAAATGAATTATAATAATTGGAATTTTGGACAACTGTGCCAGCCCAGAGGTCTTGAGCTTCTCAAATTATAATCATACAAAGTCATATTTTGACATCAGATGAATTACTGCCAATTTGAATAGCCGGTCTACACTTTGGTCTCAGATTAATTTTTGATGTGTTTTGTTCTGATAATTGATATCTAACATAAAATGAAGTCTATTAATTGGAATTTTGGACTGTCCCACCTCTGAGGTCTTCATCTTTTCAAATTAAATGCATATTTTGACATCAGATGGTTTTCAGTTCAATTAGAACGCTTTGGTGTCACATGAATTTTTGATGTTTTCTTTCCTTCTCTTTTTTTAAAGAACAAAAGCATGCTTGTGTTTTGTTCTCATGTGCTTTTTAGATTAGATTTGAGATTTTCTTTTAAAATGAGATTATTTTGAAGTCTTCACCTTCTCTAATTAAAACCAAACATTCATATTTTAATTTCAGATGAGTATTGTTGTAGTTTTTCTAATTTGGTTGTTTGTTTATAAAGGTAATTTTAATAAATAACATCTTTCAGATTAAAAATAGTCCATTTATTCTCCAAATAGTTACCACTTAAACAGTAGGTATTCATTTAACAGTTCAAGGTTATAATAGTTTTGGATTTTTCATTAGTTTTAGTTTTTATTTCGTTTTGACTTTTTCAAATTCAGTTAGTTTAAATTCGTTTTTTAGGTAGATTTGCTAGTTTTTATTAGTTTTTATATTTTGAAATTGCTTAGTTTTAGTTGAGTTTTTATTAGTTTCGGTGTTAGTTTTCTTTTTTTCTTCTAAATTAGGATATTTGTTAAGCGGAAGATTTAAAATCATCAGAATAAATATTGTAGTACAAAATCAACCAAAGATAGACTACATTTTCTTTTTAACACAAAAACACTACCATCTACCCATCCTCAAATTCAAATACAACAGCCCACAAGATAGCAGCCATAAGTAAGATGTGTGTGCAAGGCTGCTTATGAAGTTCAATACACAGTAGTGATGGGAAGTTTGGATCTTTAACGCGAACCAGATCTTTTGTGACAATCTTCCCAAGTTTGGACACAACATCATTTCAGTCAGTTAAAACATCACCATGATCTGAAAAAATTTTGACAATTGCATTTTGCAACCCAACTGAAGCATGATTCCCTTATTAAAATTCAATTAAGACTTTCTGTTCATAATAAACGTATGTTTTGCCAGATCCTCTCATTTAAACCCTTGGTTTACCCGCACTGCAGTTGTTCAAGTTTAGTTCAGTCACAGCAGGCTGTCATGTACTGTTTGTGTTCAGTTCACTGAATCACGCATGCGCAGTATTATCGCTTCACCGATTGTCAAATTTGATCTCAGTGTACTGTTCTAATAACTGAATAACTCTCTATACATCGGTTTATTTAGAGTCAGAGGGGGGTATCAGGTATGTAAAATCTAAGTTGTTTGTGGATAAGTGCT
This sequence comes from Danio aesculapii, assembly GCF_903798145.1. Classification (NCBI taxonomy): domain Eukaryota; kingdom Metazoa; phylum Chordata; class Actinopteri; order Cypriniformes; family Danionidae; genus Danio; species Danio aesculapii. The sequence continues at coordinate 27,552,938 of NC_079443.1, read as the reverse complement.
TAACGTTACTGGAGACATGAGTTGTTCAATTGATTCAGTTCAAGTGAATTAGCTCAACCGGTTCACTTACACACAGTTAGTTCTAGTTTAAAAAATACAAAAAACTCAAATTTTTATTAATATTCTAGTTAAAGAAAATTTTTATTTTATTTTATTTTTTGCTTTTTCATTCGTTTTTGTAACCTATAATAATCTTGTATCAGTTAATAATTTAAGAATAATTTATTTAATTTTTAGCTTATTTAAATGACGGCTATTGCTAGAAAATAAATGACCAACTTCTAGCAATTATTTGAAAATGAAATAAAATGAAATGTTACATATCATGTGGATAACAGTTTAACGACAAAATTTAAACAATTTCTGACATTTCTGACTAAACTTACAAGCAAAGTGAGCTGTGTGGAAACTAAACATTATTATTTAATTAACAAATAATCTAATTTATCTTTATAAACAGACACTTAAAGTATTTGATCAGACTAAAAGGTGTCTTCATTGTATTATATTACAAAAACATCATTTATTGAGCTTTGATAATATGAAATATTTGGCTGATGCTTGTATGATATTTACTAATTTAAATGGATATGTTTCACCTCTATTATGTGAGTTTGTGACACAGAAGAATAATAATGGTAGAGCAACACTATCTATTACTAGAGGAGACTGTGCTGTGCAGTTTAGACGTACAGCATGGCCAGTCTTCTCAGTTAGAGCCAGTCATTTCTTGAACACACTTCCTATTGATTTAAGGCGAATTACAAATTATTCAACATTTAAATACATGTTAAAGAAGTGGCTAAAAGCGAATCAATTTTGTGATCATGTGTAATTCTTTTCTCTAGCTTTTTGTGGAATTCTTATGGGTTTTGTCTTTTTGATGTACAGTTGAAGTCAGAATTATTAGCCCCCCTTTGATTTGTATTTGTTTTCTTTTTAGAATTTTTTCCAAATTATGTTTAACAGAGCAAAGAAATTTTCACAGTATGTCTGATCATATTTTTTTCTTCTGGATAAAGTCTTATTTTCTTTATTCTGGCTAGAATAAAAGCAGTTTTAAATTTTTTAAAAACCATTTAAAGGTCAAAATTATTAGCCCCCGTAAGCTAAATTTTATTTCAATAGTCTACAGAACAAACCATCGTAATACAATAGCTTGCCTAATTACCCTAACCTGTTAACCTTCAAAAGTGTCTTGAAAAATAGTCAAATATTATTTACTGTCATCAATGGCAAAGATAAAATAAATCAGTTATTAGAAATCAGCTTAGAAATGTGTTGAAAAAAAAATCTTGTTTCTGTTAAACAGAAATTGGAGGAAAAAAATTAACAGGGGGGCTAATAATTCTGACTTCAACTGTATGTAACTTATGTATGTAACTGTATGTAATACTGTTATTATATGTGTAATAATGTGCTTTTCTAAAATCTGTCAGGGGGCAAAAGATGAAAATTAGCCCTTGTGGCTAACTCAGGCTTATTTAGTTTTACTGTTGATCAGTGAGCATTTTCCCTGTTAAATAAAATAAATTTCAATTCAAATTTCAGCAATTCAGATTTGTATGGAAAGTGCATAGCTGTGTAGAAGCTACATATGAATCTGATTGTTATTGTACAAACTTGATTTGCTTCTGACCAGAACCAGAAAATCAGAGCACATCACACCTGTCCTCAGGTCTTTACGCAGTTACATTCAGAATAGATTTTAAAGTATTATTACTGGTCTATAAATCACTAAATGGCCTAGGACCTCAATACATTACAGACATGCTCACTGAATGCAAACCTAACCGATCACTCAGATCTTTAGGATCAAGTAAATTAGAAATTCCAAGAGTTCAGTCAAAGCAGGGTGAATCCGTCTTCAGCAACTATGCCCCTCGCTGCTGGAATCAGCTTACAGAAATGATCAGATGTGCTCCAACATTAGGCATATTGAAAAATCAAGACTAAAAACACATCAGTTTAGCTGTGCCTTTACTGAACAAGCAATGTGCTACGTCCAACAGATCGCACTATTATGTCTTTCTTTTCTTTTTCATTCTTTAATACCCTGTTGTAACACATTTTAATCAGTTTTTATCTGTTTTAATCTTTTTTAATTTATTTAATCATTTTTTTTCTTGTTTCTTTTATTCTTGTTTATGTAAAGCATGAAATGTGCTATATAACTAAACTTGCCTTGCCTTAATGTTAATTTAAAAAAAATTCTAAAATAATAAAACTCTAAAATGAACTTTGCTAACCCACTACCAGGTATTTACAAAGTCTTCAGTTACCAAGTAAAAGTATTAGATTCCTCTGTCATTACACTAACTGCATTTTACAACCAATCACTTTGTAATTAACCTGCAATTCAATATAGTACCCACTCTCCAAATGATGATGTATGTTTCGAAAAGCAATTTCAATTAATAACCATCACCTCCTGGTCATAATTAGACATCGTTCGCAGGTAAACACATGGATATTACTGGACTGCAAAGGCTGAGCGCTTTTAAAAATATACACTCTTAATGAACGGATATTTAAACCTCTCGACTCAGACGTGAGTTGAGAACGTTTGAGTTATGGCCGGCGTGAGCGCGTGTGCGTATTACATTAACTCATTTAGTGTGTCTAATGGGCTGTTGCAGGGGTCTCGCACACGTCATTACACACCATTTACACCCCGCACACCCAACATCCACATACACACACACATACACACACGGGGCATGCGAGCATATGGTCAGTTTGACTGTGTGAGCTTCTGTGATTGACTGAACTCTTCTGAGAGTAGTCCTGTAATTGCAGTAACTTCATTAGCTGCGATTAGAGCACAAACAAACACTGGCGTGGGCAGCGAAGACTTGAGAGACCGATCGTGATGTTTTTAATGCTGAGGACGAACAGACATCTGTTTCTTCTCAACGTCAGGGACACCAGAGGAATATGGGATTAGCGATGGAGGGCAGAGAAGAGCTCCTTCTTCTCAAAGCGCTCAGCTGGCTTCTTTTTAGTGTGTCTGAAGCCCTCAGCGGCCCGGCAGGACCACACATCACTCACTAACACGCACGCATCGACTCTTCTTGATCTTAAAGACTAGTTTCAAAGGACGACTCATGTCGAAAGCTCATAAAGCACTCTTTAAATTGACCTCCTACTCATCTGAGGCAACTTGTAAAAATGCAGGGCTGAAAGCTGCAGATATGGAATAAAGTGGAAGACTGAATCGTGTTTATTACACAAAATTAAACGCATGCAAAAAGAACTTTATTGCAGTGTGTGTTATCTTTATGTACAGTTTACATACAGCAGTTTACAAACATATTACAAAATATGTTGCCATTGCAAATATGCTACAATCAAACACATTTATTAAATGCAATTTTTAAAGTGAAAAAAAAAAAAACGTACATTAATTCATACATACACTCACCGGCCACATTATTAGGTACACCTTACTAGTATCCGGTTGGACCCTCTTTTGCCTTCAGACCTGCCTTAATCCTTTGTGGCATAGATTCAACAAGGTACTGGAAATAATTCTCAGAGATTTTGGTCCATATTGACATGATGGCAACACATGGTTGCTGCAGATTTGTCGGCTGCACATCCATGATGTGAATCTCCCGTTCCACCACATCCCAATGGTGCTCTGTTGGATTGAGATCTGGTGAGTGTGGAGGCCATTTGAGTACAGTGAACTCATTGTCATGTTCAAGAAACCAGTCTGAGATGATTCGCTACGTGTTGTGCATTCAGAGATGCTCTTCTGCATACCTCGGTTGTAACGAATGGTTATTTTTTTTAGATTAGATTAGATTCAACTTTATTGTCATTACACATGTACAAGTACAAGGCAACGAAATGCAGTTTAGGTCTAACCAGCAGTGCAATAGCAACAAGTGCAGGATACAGGTATAAGTTATAAAGTGCAGTTATAGAAAAACTATGGTGATATTTACAGATGGATGTACTATCAACATTATATACAGGTTGTATTAGCTATAAACAGAGATTTGCATAAATGAATATATGTACATGATGCTATTAATAATCAGGAGTGGCAGATAGATAAACATAATTACAAATTACAAATGTCCATGTGCTGTGGGTATGTACAGTTTAAGTAAATGAATCAGTGCAATGAATATGTGCAAACTTTAAATGTGCAAATGTTAAATAGTGCAGTGATTGTGAGGAGTATAAGTTAGAGGAGTGTGGGGGGTGTATTGGGGAGGCAAAAGAGTCAGTGAGGGGCAGAGTTCAAAAGGAAGACAGCTCTGGGGAAAAAGCTGTTCCTCAGTCTGCTGGTTTTTGTCCGGGGGAGCCTGAAGCGCCTGCCGGAAGGCAGGAGAGAGAACAGTCTGTGAGCAGGGTGAGAGGTGTCCTTAAGAATACTGCGTGCTCGGCGCAGACAGTGTTTCTTCTGGATGTCCTCAATGGCTGGCAGTGTAGTCCCTGTGATGCGTTGGGCAGTTTTCACCACCCGCTGCAGTGCCTTACGCTCATCAACAGAGCAGCTTCCATACCAGACTGTGACACAGTTGGTCAGGATGCTTTCTATTGTGCAGCGGTAGAAGTTCACCAGGACGGCTGATGAAAGCTGGTTCTTCTTAAGTTGCCTCAAGAAGAATAGGCGCTGGTGAGCCTTCTTGACCAGGCTGGAGGTGTTGGTGGTCCAGGAAAGGTCCTTAGAGATGTGGGTCCCCAGGAACTTAAAGGATGAGACAGGCTCAACGGCCATCCCATTAATGTGAATGGGATCATGTGAGCCTGTTCGTCCCTTCCTGAAGTCCACAATGAGCTCCTTGGTCTTGCTGGTGTTAAGGAGCAGATTATTGTCGGTGCACCAAGTGGCCAGATGCTGTATCTCCTCCCTGTAGGCAGTCTCATCATTATTGCTGATTAGACCAATCACTGTGGTGTCATCTGCAAACTTGATGATGGTGTTGGATCTGTTCACAGGCCTACAGTCGATGGTAAAAAGGGAGTAGAGGAAGGGGCTCAGCACGCAGCCCTGTGGTACACCAGTGTTGAGTGTGATGGTGGTGGAGCAGATGTGGCCTGATCTAACATTCTGAGGTCTGTTAGTCAGAAAGTCCATAACCCAGTTGCAGAGAGACGTGTCGATATCCAGGTCTCTGAGTTTGATCAGTAGCTTAGAGGGTATGACAGTGTTGAATGCTGAGCTGAAGTCAACAAACAGCATTCGTGCATAAGTGTTTTTATTGTCCAGGTGTGTGAGGACAGAGTGCAGTGCTATGGAGACGGCATCTTCTGTGCTCCTGTTGCCACGGTAGGCAAACTGATGTGGGTCCAGTGTGGATTGCAGAGAGTCTTTCAGATGTGCCAGGACCAACCGCTCGAAGCACTTCATGATGATGGGTGTGAGTGCTACAGGGCGGTAGTCATTCAGGCATGTTGGGCTGGAGTGTTTGGGCACCGGCACAATAGAGGTGGTTTTAAAGCATGTTGGCACAGTTGCTAGGTTAAGTGACAGGTTGAAAATGTCTGTGAACACCCCAGTGAGCTGTTCTGCACATGCTTTGAGGACGCGCCCAGGGATACCGTCTGGTCCAGCAGCCTTACGCACATTGATCCGACTCAGTGCGGTGTAGACTTCTGAGGAGGTGAGTGTGATAGTTGAGTGGTTGGTTGAGGTAGTGTTCCTGGTGTAGGGTTCTGTATTGTCTCTTTCAAAGCGGGCATAAAAGTCATTTAGCTCGTTCAGGAAGGAGACATTTGTGGCTGTGGACTGGCTGGGTTTGTAGTTGCTGATGGCCTGGATGCCCTGCCACATGCGCCGAGGATCAGAGTTGGAAAAGTGCTCCTCTAGCTTTAGCTTGTAGCAGTGCTTGGCCTTTTTGATGCCCCTCTTCAGATTAGCCCTGGAAGTGCTGTAGGCCTGTGCATCCCCTGATCTGAATGCAGTGTTGCGTGCCTTCAGCAGGAGGCGCACCTCCTTGTTCATCCATGGCTTTTGATTTGGGTATGTGGTGATCTGTTTCTGGGTTGTAACACTGTCTATGGTGGTGTTGATATATTCCAGAACAGAGGAAGTGTAACTGTCAATGTCTGTGTGAGAGCCACATGTGGCCTGGGAAGCAAACATACTCCAGTCTGTGTGTTCAAACCTGTCCTGGAGTGTGGAGTCCACCCCCGCTGGCCACACTTTGATGGTCCTTACTGATGGCTTCACACGGTTGACGATGGGTGAGTATTTTGGGGTGAGAAACAAACAAAGGTGATCTGATTGACCCAAGTGGGGGAGGGGGGTCACAGCATATGCTTCAGCCATGTTTGTGTAAACTTGGTCTAAAGTTTTGTTTCCCCTTGTGTGGCAGAAAATGTTTTGATGGAATTTGGGGAGCACTGTTTTTAAGTTTGAGTGATTAAAATCCCCCGCAACAATAAAAGCAGCCTCCGGGTGAGCAGTCTGTTGTTTGCTGATGGCTGCATGAAGTTCATTCATAGCAAGCTTGGCATCAGCGTCGGGAGGGATATAAGCAGCAGTTATTATGGTGGAGGTGAACTCCCGTGGCAGATAAAACGGTCTACATTTAACCATTAGAAATTCCAGGTTAACAGAGCAATGTCTCCCAACGACGACAGAGTTTGTGCACCAAGCTTTGTTAATATAAATGCATAATCCTCCGCCTCTGGTCTTACCGGAGTCATCCGCCGTTCTGTCTGCTCGGAATGTTTGATGCTCCGTTAGCGATATAGCGTTGTCTGGTATCCCGCTGTTTAGCCATGTTTCTGTGAAAATCATGACATTACAGTTCCATAATCTTTTGCTGTGGTTGATGCGCAGTCGAATCTCATCCATTTTGTTCACCAGTGACCGTACATTGGCGAGAAAGATGCTGGGTAAAGAGAGCCGGTGTGGTGTTAGCTTTAGCTTAGCTCTTAGCCCGCCGCGCTTCCCCCGTCTTTGTTTACGTTCTCTGCGCCGCCTTCGAGCACTTCCGCCCGGCCGTGTAGGGCTGTGAGGCCCGGGTGTTCTGGCGATCTCAGGGATGAGTCGAAGATTGTTAATAAAACTGTCCGGAGTGCACAAACCAATATCCAAGATGTCCTGTCGGGTGTACGATGTAAAGGCACTGCTGTTCTGCACGAACAGACCCGAAATGAGCAGGAATAATACCGCAAAATTGCAGAAACTGGAGAGTATTTGAGTTACTGTTGGCTTTCTGGAACCAGTCTGGCCATTCTCCTCTGACCTCTGGCATCAACAAGGCATTTGCGCCCACAGAACTGCCGGTCATTGGATATTTTTTATTTTTCAGACCATTCTATGTAAATCCTAGAGATGGTCGTGCGTGAAAATCCCAGTAAATCAGTAGTTTCTGAAATACTTAGACCAGCCCGTCTGGCACCAACAACCATGCCACATTCAAAGTCACTTAAACCCCCTTTCTTCCCCATTCTGATGCTCGGTTTAAACTGCAGCAGATCATCTTGACCATGTCTACATGCCTAAATGCATTGAGCTGCTGCCATGTGATTGGCTGATTAGAAATGTGTATTAACAAGCAGTTGGACAGGTGTCCATGCATAAATTTGACTTAAAGTAACAAGTAATTTATTATGTACGACATTTGAGCTATGGTGCTTTCCCTGATTGTGGCAGAATGCTTTTTATTTCATTTTATTTATTTTTAATTTGTATTTATTTATTTATGCAGCTTTTCTTCCAGGTTCCCAGATTTCTCCTCACATGGGGTGATTTTTTTTTTTCAAATAATGTAATATTGCATTTTTTGGACAAATTAAATTTGCAATATTGAATAAAATGGGAGCTACTGACATTGGGGTATATGCACACAGACATTTAATTTCAATCAACCAGCCCATACTAAATCGCTGCGTTTAAGGTCTGATTTCTTAAAAAAAGTGATCTTCACTGCCTGGCTTAGATATGTTATATAAAGTGGGTATTAGACCAAACAAGAAGCACTGCATTAAATTATATTTTTCTGCGCCATCTCTTTAAAATATGGAAATTAATTTTACCCCATTATTTTCAATTGAGTTCCTGCTGCTAATGACGGCGCCTGTGTTTAAACGGTCTTTCATGTCTTTACGCTTTAACAATCATATGAATGCTTAAGTCTATTTAACTGATTATATTTAAATTACTTTACAACATTGATGCAGTAAAAGGAACCTTATGAAATTGAAAATAGTTACATGAAGCTGTCACTGGGGGTTCATCACTGGCTGAAAAACACTAGCTGTGCATATAGCCGTTGTGAATGAATTAATGAATGAATGAATAAATATCTGCGCTAATCAGCAAAGTGATAACTGTAAGCTTCATGGCATGTCATCAAGAAACATACAAATAATCAAGCTTGTTAGGCTTTTTGATTTTCGTCCAAGTAGTGTTTTGCTGCCTGACTGTTAACAGAGGCAATTTTTACCCGCAAACCTGGGCTATCGGATGGGAATAGTTTTCCCTGTTGAGAGCAGGTACATTTGCATTTCACAGATGTACTTTGTGAATTTAATTCCACCCAAATTAGACGTGTTCAGATGTATCTCACGAATCCTCTGTAAAGCATTGTGGAACAAATCACCTACTGTTTTCAGCTAATTTAGGAGTCCTTCGAGAAAACCAGTCCAGTCTAGATAGAATGAATGCCTGTGATTGCAGTGTTTTGAAAGTATTTATTATGGTTTATTTATTTATTGATTAATTGGTAACTTTTAATTTTGGAAACTTTCATTCAGTCATTTATTTTCCTTCAGCTTAGTCTATTCATTTTTAGTTTAAAATAAGGAATTTTCATTTGATTTTGTAAACTAGTAGTGTTTTGAAATCAATGAATGCATAATAATCGTGAACCGTGATTAGTTCCCAGACTATAATCGTACAACCAAAATCTGTAATCGTTGCATCCCTAGTCCTAAGATGCATATAATTATTACTTTATCTTCTTGCTGTGAGGCGACAGAGCCCCTGTGCTGCCATTTTGGCAACTTTAATTTTGTTAAAAAAATTATAAAAAATTAAAGAAGGAAAAAAGTACTGTGATGCTACTATTCAAATCATACATTGCATGCAGTTATAATCAACGCAGATATCTAATCATCCAATCACATGGCAGCAACAGCACTTAGACAAGTAACCATGGTCCTTGAATGAGAAAGAAACATGACTTCAGACATGACCCTCTCCATGTGAAAATAACTTGTTGATACTAGAGATCAGAGAACAATCACAAGACTGTATCGAGCTGATAGATACCACAATAACAGATCAGTCACACATATTTTTTATTTGCTACAACCTGCAGAATAGACTTATTGGTGCCACTCTTGTCAGCTAAGAACAGCAAACTTGAGACTATAATTCACGCAGGCTCACTAAAATTGGACAACAGTAGATTCCACAATAGATCAAATTGCATGATCTGATCTGAGTCTCGATTTCTGCCGAGACGATCAGATACTAGTCATAATTCTGAGACACTTCTTGGCATAAACAACATGAGACCACTGATCCATCTTGCCTTCTGTCAGTGGCTCAGGCTGCTGCTGGTGGTGTAATGGTGTGGGAGAAATGTTGTTGCACACTCTGGGACCCATCATTCTGCGATGTCTACTTCCATCAGGATGACACGCCATTTTACAAATCATCTCAAACTGGTTTGTTGAGTTCACTTTACTCAAATGGCCTCCAAAGTCATCAACAGAGCACCATTGGGATGTGTTGGAATGGGAGATTGACATCAAGAATGTGCAGGAAACAAATCTGCAGCAACTGTGTGATGTTATCATGTCAATATGCACCAACATCTCTGAGGAATGTTTCTAGCACTTTATTGAATATATGCCACATTTGTTCTACATGGTTTCTGGCCACTGCATCTTACAAACTCTACTTTAACAAACGGACATAAATAAAGACATCATACAGTATATAACATTCGGCAGCAAAACTTCAAACGCTTCCCTCGGGACGTTCACATTATAGAAGGTATTAGTGGCTATTTAGTATGTGAGGTTATGGAGGCTTTCAGGAGCTATTAAATCAAAACAGGAACTTAAAAGCTGAATCGGCTGCAAATGGTAAATGAAAAAGGGAAAAATGATAGAGTGTGAAAAAGGGAAATTTCCACACAAAACCTAATCACGCATAAAAGACGGAACATAGCTAGAAAATTGCTGCTATTACCGAGCCACTGCAGGAGTCAAATCCACATTAGATCGGCTGGAAAATTTGTTACAGCAGTGGCACAGTTTGTTTTTACCCGCTTATCAACCCTCTCTCTCTTTCTGTTTCTCTCTTTCTGCTTATTCTATATTCGCTGTATGCATATCAATGCACTATATGCATATGTTCTGAATTAATAAATGTGCACTTTACTGCTAGGACACAGTGTCCTGGATGCTATATCAGTGTGCAAAACTTTAACCACAAAAACAAATGATCTACAATCATGAACTAGATCTTTTTTCTTGAGTCTTGATAAACTAATTTATTTCTGTGACAGTTAGGGCTGAATAACATGGGCAAAAGAAAACCTATTGTATCACGATTTTCTTGAACAATATTGCGATTTCGATTTTAATGACGATTTTGACACACACAGACATTTTACAGTGTAAATCTGTAACATACAGTTGAAGACAGAATTATTAGCCCCCCTTTGAAATAGTTTTTCTTTTTAAAATATTTCCCAAATGATGTTTAACAGAGCAAGGAAGGTCAAAATTATTAGCCGCTTTAAGCTATATTTTGTTTCGATAGTCTACAGAACAGACTATTGTTATACAATATCTAACCTACCTAGTTAACCTAATTAACCTAGTTATGTCTTCAAATGTAACTTTAAGAAGTGTCTTGAAAAATATCTAGTAAAATATTATTTACTGTCATCATGGAAAAGATAAAATAAATCAGTTATTAGAAATGAGTTATTAAAACTATTATGTTTAGAAATGTGTTGAAAAAAATCTTATCTCTGTTAAACAGAAATTGGGGAAAAATAAAAAGAGGGAGCTAATAATTCTGGCGAATAATTCTGACAACTGTATTTCCAAACAATTAAATCTTTATTAATTAATTTGGCTACACTAAACTCAGAACAGTATCTTTTGAACATGTGCAAGATTTCAAACTGCCAAAAGGATAAATACCTTGCGTAACAATCTAACGGCAGTAGTTTGAGTCTTAGTTGTTCATAGTGCGTCAGAGTGCAAAATGCAGGATATACGGATTATACATTTGTTGAATGCCACCCTGAAGATCCACAAAGATATATAAATTAAGCGTATGTAAACGTGTGTGTATATATAGTGAAATTTGCTGTGAATGTATGTAATGAGTCAATAGACACATGCATATGTTTGTTATTAGGCAACAAACACATGTAAACTTCTTAATGTAAGTGTTTAATGCACTTTTATGCATATTGTCATATCACTCAGCTCTTACTGTGATTTTTATGGAGCGAAAGAAAGCCAGTAAACGTTACAAAATGTACCTTTTTATGCAGATATTACTATTAATTCCTGCTTGTGTTTGGACATCATTAAAAACACAAAATACAACTCTAATTACATTTTTGCCAAGTATAATTTTAATTTTTCATATATTTAATCCCGAACATGACTCAGGAGCAAACTAGGTTACTTTGGTGGCATAAAAATATCTCATTTATTCCATCTAGCTAAAATAAACCACTTTCCTACTTTTAAAAGTTAAAAAGATCAGATGAGCTGCTGGAGCACCAGATTATAGCTCATTAATATTCACGACCCTTCCAAATATGGTCAAATCCAACCTCATATTATGGTCAATACATATGGTTGGAAATGTACTTGTAAAACAGTTTCTGGAGAATTGTTGCAATAACTAAGCCATACACCTTATATTAAGAGATTAGAGAATAACTTACCATATTGTATCAATGCATTCTTTGGCACCCTAAATAATCGTTATAATTTCTTGGCTTGAGCTTGGTAAGTCTTAATGTAATGCTGAGTTGGTTGGACTGAAGTTCTGATGAGAAGTGCAGAGGGATGACATCAAAATGATCCATATTGATTTAAATGAGAAACATGGTGAGATGTGAATTTAGTATCTTGTCAATGCAAATGGTATCATTGTTTCAGAGCATACTAGGTTATAGACAACCTTAAGGCTAATATATTCATAATAAATGGGGGGAAAAGTTAATGTAAACATCTGATAATACTAATGAGAGTGCTAGCATAAGATCTCCAAAATCAGCACACCAGTCAAGTAAAGTCTATTTTATTGAAACAAACTGTCAAAAGGATAGAGTTTGCTTTATAGGACCAGACTTCCCATCCTGATAATCATTTTAGTGTTCTACACAGTGTTAAAACTAGGAAGCTTTAAGATCTATTAAAGGTCAATAAACTTCTGGAAGTGACGTAGATCTTTTTCTTTTTCTACAGGGCTGTTGTAACTTTTTAAACACATCCATAACTTTTTACCAGCACTAGTAGATCCACAGCAATTTTAATGACAACTTTTGTGAACTACATGGTGTAAATTCAATGTTTAATTAGCACAATGGCTTTTACACTTTTTTTTCTTTATCACAGGTACAGCAGGCACATTTTTCTGAGAAATAAGTGAAGGGAATGAAAGGAGAAGTGAGAGAACGAAGGTGTGAGATTTGGCTCGTGCTCCCACAGCTGTTTTTGAAGTGTTTTTTTTTCTCTTCACAAATGAGAGTTTGATCATGGTGAAGAAATGCAGTGCAAGAGAGCGAATAAATGGAGAAATGTAGATTTCACCAGAGACGGCAGCTCACACACACAAAATGGAGAGAAGTGGTGATAATGAGAGAGTGAAGTTCATTAGAGATGGAAAAAACGAGATAAGGGAGGATTGAAAAAGACCCGCAAACTAGAACAGATGTGTGATCAGTGCTGTCATCACACCTAGACATGCAGATGTGTGGCCTACCATGCACACAGACTTTTAGTATTTAAATAAGGCCATGACTTGAATATAGGCTTTGAAAAATATAATGCTCCACAGGTCAAAAGTTTCTGACTGGGCTATTTCAGTGTCACTGAGCAATTATTGTAGCTTTTCTTAATAGTCTTAATTAGGCTTGCACTATATATTGTTTCAACATCAAAATAACAATGTGTGCATCCGCAATAGTCACATTGCAAGCTATGCAATGTTGAGTCTGGATTATGCCTCATTCACACTAGCAGCGACTTTGTAGCTGCCAGTCGCTCTGGGTGGCGCCCTCCTGCAAATGCAGGTCTGTGTAGTTCTACAGCACGGAGAATACAACCGGCCTATGAGGGAGGTGAGAGAGGATCACATGAGCTCTACTGGTGCTACTATTTGCTGACGCTTAAAGTCACTCTTCATTTGCATAAAGTTGAAAGATTTTCAACTTTGTCGCGTCGCTCGACACTCTCACCTGGTTGCCAACGGTCGCTGTCGCTAACGTAGATGGAGATCGCCGGAAGTCACTCACTCTCCATTAAAATGAATGATCGCTTGAGGCTTTGTGCTCCTATTGGCTGTCGCTCAAGAAAGTCCCTCTTCATTTGCATAAAGTTGAATGATTCTCAACTTGGTCGCGTCACTGGACACACCCACCTGGTCACCAACGGTTGCTGTCGCTTGTGTGGATGGAGGTTGCCGGAAGTTGCTCACTCTCCGTTGAAATGAACGGTTGCTTGTCGTGTTGTGCTCCTATTGGCTGTCGCTCAAGAAAGTCGCTCTTCATTTGCATAAAGTTGAAAGATTCTCAACTTTGTCACATCACTCGACACGTCTACCTGGTCGTCAACGGTCGCTGTTGCTCTTGTAGCAGAGATCGCCAGAAGTCGCTTACTCTCTGTTGAATTGAACGATCGCTTGTTGATTTGTGCTCCTATTTGCTGTCGCTCAAGAAAGTCGCTCTTCATTTGCATAAAGTAGAAGGATTGTCAACTTTGTCGCATTACTCGACACACCCACCTGGTTGCCAATGGTTGATGTCACTCAAATAGATGGCGGTTGCGTTAAGTCGCTTACTCTCCGTTGAATTGAACGGTCGCTTGTCACTTTGTGCTCCTATTGGCTGTCGCTCAAAGTCGCTCTTCATTTGCATAAAGTTGAAGAATTCTCAACTGTCGCGTCGCTTGACTCGCTCATTTGGTCGCTGTCGCTCACATAGACTGAGGTTGCCGAATGTAGCTCACTCCGCTGTGAGTTGCTCATAGTGTGAATGAGGCTTTATAGTTGACTAGGAGCTACAGAATTGTAACAACAATTAATGCACTGACATCATCAATTGCAAATGCAAACAATTGAACTAGTTTTTCTCACATTTACAAAATAATTTTTGTAATACTTTTTTTGTACTTTTACATTGTTTCTTAAAATAATCTTCTTTTTCTAAAAAATCATTAATAATAAAAAATCCCATAAAAGTAATGACCACTGATGAAAGAGACAAACGGGGAACTTAAATTTGGGAATTCCCCTGGCCTGATTTTGGGGACAGTTTTCGGTCCTTGTGGCACATTTTTGCATACTTTGAAACAGGGCATGGGGAATGCAGAAACGGATACAGACAGCATTCCTGCTCACCGATAAGCAAAAGTGTGAGGTCATTCATTTACCAAAGCACATGCTGTGCGCGTGCACGTGTGTGTGTGTGTGTGTGTGTGTGTGTGTGTGTGTGTGTGTGTGTGTGAGATGAATGCTGATATCCAGAGCTATGACTCAACCTAGAAAGCATCAGATCAGATCACACACACACTCTGAGACAGAGAGAGATCAATGCAGCTTGTTATCGCAGCTGCTTTTCCTTTATTTATCCTCTTTTGACAGAAAGAGGGAAAAGATGGCTTGAAAGAATGCGAGAGCGAGAGAGAATGAGGCATCCGAGAATGAAGGAGGTTATTTTAGCAGATCTCGTCTCCTCAAAAAAAAGCACACGCTGCTAAAGTGAGTGACATCATCCTCTCTATTAGCAAAACTTTCATGTACAGCTGAGGTCATTTGCCCATCATCACCATCAGCACTCTTATTTCAATGAAAAGCCCATCTTCATTGTGCTCGAGCCTGTCATTTTAAACCATTTAGCCAGACTTCTTACTTTCTGCATCACATTTCTTCCAGCTCTTGTCAACAACTTCTCAATAATCTCTTCACTGCTGACATATTTATGATGGATGTACTGATATCATGTTTTTTTTACAACCTATTTTATCCAGTCACAGCGATTCGGAGTATTACCTGATACAGATAGTGATCTGAAATCAGGACAGTTATTTTAAGCACCACATACTTTTGATAATCTGAGATATACAGTAGAAACTCAAGTAATACTATCCGTTTTGTATTAAACCAAAGACTATAGAATACACAAGACATGTCACTGGTATAGTTTTGAATAGAGAAAAGTGTAACGGTCAATATGGTGACTGAAGCTCCGCCTACTAGTACAGGAGCCAATCATCGATCGATATAGACTAGTTTTTTGGGCGAGAAGCTGGGACCAGGCGTGTGCTTTTATGACTGTTTGGTGGTCAACAAACACACCGCAATCTCAGCGAATACTTGCTTCCCAGACATAAGATATATATCTAAATGAAGCTTGAAGTCTCTACATTTAAATGAGCCAACTACACTTAAAAATGAATGTTTTTGTTTGTTAGCTTTTTTAATCTGTATGAAACCAGCATGAGGTACAGTCCGTCCTGTCAAACAGACATCAAATGACAGCAACTACTCGAACGCTGCACAAACTTGTAAACAAAGAGCCGTTGTCATTTCTGCAGGAGATTCAGCATCAAGACTATGTTGTGAATTACTTCTGAAGATCAGCGTAATCTGACGAAGAATTATTCAGAGGATGAATATATGTAATGCGGCCTTAAATGAGGTTGGTGTTGTGATCGATTCGAACGTTTGAAAATTAAACTTATGAGATGGTTGTTGTTTAATTTTATTGGTGATTCCAAATATGTAATTTAATTTGTAATCTTGACAAACAGTTTTGGAGAATTTGATGTTTGCCTATTCAGACAGAATACCCGAGCATACTGTCCGAGAGGTGTTTCAAGGATGGCTGCCGAATGAAATAACTTGCCTTAAGGGGACTTTGATTAAACACAATCTAATAAATACAAACTTCTTCATTATAAAAAAAAACTCCAATATAGCAATTTAACAATTTATGACAATAATACTATTACAGATTAGCTTAGCGAATATTTCTGCATTAAGTTATGAGTGCTCAATTACAGTGATTTAAAAAGCTTAAATAACGGAATTAAAATAAGAACTTATTGTTTTTATAGTGCTGTGCAAAATTACATTTTTAAAATTGAGATTAATTTTAGCATTTTTCTTTGATTAATCACATTATAATATGTAAAAAGCAACGATTAATTCAAATGTATTGGATTGTGCACTTTTATTTGAAAAGTTCTGATACATGAAATAAATTGTTCACTACTCCCTACTAACCTGAGCATGAGATATCTTTACTCCACTTCAGAACGTTCATTCATGGATTTTTTTCAACACGGTTGCCTACAGTGAATGTATTATGCTGGAGTTATACCAAAACTAAAATTAAGTATTCACCTTAGTAAATTACATAAAAATCAATGTAAATGCACAATATAAGCAGATTTCTCCTGAGCGGCATGTATGGCTTGGAGTGCGCAACATGTTTGCCGCAAATTTGTGGAACATTCCTCAAACGCATCTTCCGTACAAGTTTAAGTAACTCAGTTTGAGCAGAAAATTAGCTTGAAGTGAAAAACCTCCCATGAGTAAGCTAGAGGGAGTGACACAGTGCTCTGTGTTTTGAGTGAACCCAGCATTAGGCCCATTCCAAATCATCTCATTGGTTAGACATGTGATGACATTGATCCAAACTTGTCTTTTCGACATACCACCCCTCCTGTGACCCATTGTTTGTCTATGTATGCATTCAGACTTTTAAAATAGTGATAATAATAACTGCATTAATGTGCAACAGAATAAGCAGAATCAAAATAATTCATTAATTAATCATAAACATGATAAAAACGCTTGTTAACTTGCCCAGCCCTGACAAACAGCAACTAATGTTTGATAGGTCAGAACAAGATATATTAATAATCTTTCAAAAAAATTGAATTGCAGTGTTCATTACATAATGGCATACAACGTTTCTGCACAACCAGTGCATGACTGAAGTGCTTTAAGCTCATTTTGAGTCACAGCTAACAGGTTTCTTTGGAAATTTCACAGGACTAAGGGAAGATGTTGATGCTTTATGGATCTGTGCAACATTATTGGGCATTTTCTTTTAGATTTCAGTTATTGTGTGTGTGGAGAGCACTTCATAGCACTCTCTACTGAGTGCTGCGATCTAACAGACACACTACAGAATATAAAACACTTAAGAAAGATCAATGAACTCTTGCAAGTCAAAATAAAGTGCTTTAAAGCAAAACTATTTGCATTTCTCCACTGATCAGATACAATCAATTAGAACAGACAAACAGACAATAACCATGTCAAGCAAATACCACACCAAATGCTACACACTGTTTGAATGGTGAAATAATGATTGATAGGTGCAGCTGAAGCGCTGGAGTTAACTTGAATGAAACCACTTAAATATTCATTTGTAGTTCACATTAAACTGTCAAATGGCGTCAGAACATTTTGAATATAAAGCATGAATATTTTATAGTGCCTTATGATGTATTTATGGCTTTTGTTGAGCTTCACAATATCACAGAATAAGGACGTCATACCCAATGTTGGATTTGGATTGGTAACTAAAACTGGTAGTATTGTGGTATTAAAGATTGTTGGAGTAATACCATGTGTTTAAACTTAAATTTAATTCAGCGTATAACCTGGCCTTTTCTTTGTAAAATGTAAAACTGAATAACCATTTCTGACTGAGAAAAAGTTCAGATGCCAAAACCTCTGAGTTCTTTCTGAAATTTCAGTCGAAAATGAAACTTTTTCACAGCCTCCTTTGTTTATGTTGAGTTATTTCACTTTAAAGACCAAGAAAATACTTGACATAAAAGTGAAATTTGCCTGAAAAGTGAAACCACTGAACTGGAGCCTGATAAAAATGCTTGTTTTAGAAGAAAATTTCAGATGGCATATTAGGGTTTTGCATTTGAACTCAGTGCATTTGCATTTGTGATGGCATTTTGCATTTGTTTTCAGTGGATGTGAAGTATTAAATATAATAAATGACACAATATTTTGTCTTAATCTCCTCTATTGGCCAGTATTACAAGACTCGATTACATTTATTTTTTATGACTCATAATTGACATACAGTTTATTGTGAAATTTAGCACTTTCTTTATTAGAAAGGCCCTGTTTCTAATAATAATAATAATGATAATACTTTTTAAAATAATAATAATAATTATTATTATTATTATTATTATCAGTCAATATTGGATATCTGTTTGTAATACATTAATTTAAATTTGTACAATGTCTGCATCCTTTTTAAAAAGCACTTATACATATAGAAAATGTTAAATAGAATCTTAATATGAATATCCATTTTACACTTTTGTATTGAATTCAAAGGATTCTTAATTCATCTTGGTAAAATAAGTGTATAATGTCAGCAATAGCATGCAAATTGTTATACTGTAGTTATTTTAGGTATTACTGTAGGTCATTTTGCCAGCTCTACCAGTCTTGCAGCTTGTAAAAATGACTGCTGGGGCCAATCAAATTGCAACTACTATAACTGTCAGCAAGTTCCATTCATTGCAAATGTGTTTTGCAGTTTTTATGTGCGGTGTACATCCGTCACTGACTGTGTGTGGTCCCTGGGTGTGTTGCGTCTCTGACTATTAACGGTTATGCTACACACATTCTTATAATTGATGCTATTTTATCTTCTCAAACACCAATACTCCAATCTCTAATTACAAACACTAGTGGGTCAGTACTTTGTTTTTATTTTTAAACCAATTGTCTTTGGAAGCCAATTACAGAGCCCTGTATAGAGTTCATTTCACACACACACACACACACACACACACACACACACACACACACACACACACACACGCACAGACACACAGAAATCTTTTAATGTGGCCTGAAATCTAATTTCTTCCTCTGAAGTGACCCGTGAAATAGTGTGAGCTCTTTGCTCCCTCGCTCTATGTAAAATGATCAGATTGCCTATTTCAGAATCCAATATGAAGCCTCTCCTGTGCTCTTTAAACACACATACACACACTTACAGTAATGGGTATCATGGGCCCCTCCTGACCTGTTAGATTACAGAGGAGAGGGAAAAACAGATTCGAAATGAAAGGCTGAAAAAACAGCCCAAATGCCGAGGAGACGAGAGGATAGTGGAAAAAGAGGAGCACAAAATAAGACAGAGGAAGTTAGTTACAGACACAACGATCAAAGAAAACAAAGGATTTGTTAAGCAAGCTAAAATTGATCTGAGTAGATGAGATAATGGGAGCATAAAGCTCATGATAAAAGATAGCTGTGTGTTGAGTACTGTTTTGGATTTACAGTAAATGAACTCCCTATCTCAAGGATTCCAAGTCATGATGTGTAGTTTAGTTAATTCAATGCTAATTAATAGTTAAAGTATTTAGATTATGGTTTATTTCAAGGTATATTACAATACGTAAGTACAATACTATTAAAATTTACAATAAAATAAAATGCTTAATTTCTAAACTTACTTTGTCTTCCTTGCACTCTCGGAAAACAAAAATAAAGATGCTTAATGTGCAAATGTAACTAGCTCAGTGTCCATGATAATGCTGCATTTATATCAGGGTGTTCACTGGTTCTTCAACAGTCTTAATGTCTTAAATTTCAAAGGCTAAATTTTAGGCCTTAAAAAGTCTTGAATTCACTGAAGTATTGTGTTGTAGGTCTTTATTCATTTTAAATACAGTAGGTCTTAGTTTTGCTTTGTCCTAGTAAAACTATTCAATTGGGCCAACGTCCACCCAATGACCAACAATACATCTCAATAAAACCTTATTTTTTTATATATATTTTTATTTAAGTTTTTTGCAAAGAGATACAATTCACAACAGCTGTTAGACATTTTTACAGCAATTATTTTACAGCAAATTTCCCAAATTAAATTAAAATTCCCAAATTCCCTAATCAGAAAAAAAAACATAATACCAGGCTATGATAAAAAAATCTTAACTCTGCATGAGTCTAAAATTTCATTCTTAATGGTCTTAAGTGTCTTGAAGTTTTAGATTTGACTTGATGTAATTGACCTGTATGTAGTTGAGGTCAGAATTATTATCCCCCCTTTGAATATTTTTTTTTTGTTAAATATTTCCCAAATTAAGTTTAACAGAGCAAGGAAATTTTCACAGTATGTCTGATAATATTTTTTCCTATTTGTTTTATTTCGGCTAGAAATAATTTTGTGTACTGCACCTTTAAGGCTAGTCCATCACACCCACCGTTTCCACGTGCCTGTCAGCGTGCCTTAATCTCCTCCCTTGGCTGCGTCAGACAACAGACAGAAATCAAAGGAAGCAGATCTCACGTAACGTTTGTGAGAAATACTACAGTACGAACTTTATCAGTGAGTATTTGATGCATTTGTTGTGGAGTTGCAACATTGAGTCACACACAATGTCGTTACAAAGTTCACGCACACACACACATCGCGGACACGCACACACACAAACACACACAAACACACACACAGACAGCGCGCGAGTTTGCTTTGCACTCTTTTTGCACAGTAAATGTGACAGGATACAGGTTAATATCCACTGCTGTTTGGATATCCGTTGTCAATGTCCACAAACCGGGATTGAAGCGTCGTCTTTTATAATTGTTCTGACACGCGCCTGTGCTGATGAAGTAAATTTGAAGTAAATCGCTGTAATTCATTACACACACGCACTGTTTTAAAACATTTTAAACTTGTAAAACTCACTCGATCACATTTGATGATGATTGATGATCCTGATGATTATACGCATTACTACAGAGACATGTTAATACGCAGCTGTCAATCAATTCGGTGGGCGGGGGGACCGCACTCCTTTGTCAAGTTGCGTTCGGTCTCAAAACCGCTCTAATTAGTCCACCGTTTTTATTTTGTTAAATTTAAAAAAAGGGACGGGGTGTGTTTATATCACCCCAATGTGACGGTCTGTACACAATACCTACACGTATGTCTGTCCAAACAGCTTGAAAAGAAAGTAGATTTTTCACCATAGGTGCACTTTAAATGCTATTTTGCAAGGTATTAAATGTTATAACATTTCAATGTATGGTTATATGTTAAAGTTTGCCTAAATTAAATCTGCAAATATCAGGATGCTGTGTAGTTTATGAAATCAATGAAATCCTACTAGATTTGACATCATGCTGCTTTGTTTGCCGCTGTAACCAAGGCAACACCATTATTTCTGTAGGCGCCAACCTGCTGACTTAGCTAGTTTTATTCGATTTTTTTATTCCGTATATAAATAATGTTTTATTTATATAATTAGTTTCTTACATTAATATTTAGTAAATATACTGTAAGTTAAAATCTCGCCAGTATTTCCGGTTGAAATCTAAAGTGGTTTTAAGGTCTTAAAATGTATGGAAATAGTCTTAAAAAAGTCTTAAATGGTATTGAATTTCACTCTCTGATTTCTGTATATACTTAAGTACAATCAATGTAAGCACTTTTGTCATTTTTAAAGCACACGTTTATCTCATACTGATGACGTTCCCAGGAAAATGCTAATCTAGTTGGAACAGTAGATGAATTATTGGTGGTATGTTTTGTTTTTGGACAATAATGACTGTAATGATGGAACGATAAATAGTTTTCAAAACCTTTGTACATTTGCAAGAATAATGGAGTCTTTCAGGGGTACTTTTTACAGCTGAAACTTTAACCAACCATGATCGTTTCCAACATAGTTCATTAAGAAACATTAGCAAACATTATAACTACTGTAAATTGTAATTTGAACTACAGCTCTCGTCCTGTGGTTAGTAGCTTCCTCTACATAAAGACTTAAGTGAATGGCAAAATAAGCAAGTTTACATGGAGTAATATATATCTTTAAATCAAAACATACAAATGACATTTTAGGCTTATAGTTTGATAGAATTAAAGCACATATTGTGCACACAGATATGTGTTCTAGTATCATTGTGAGTGTCGCATCAATCTTCATATTAAGGCAGTAAAAGAAGAACAAAAATCGAAAAAGCAAGCTTTGAAGGCCATGTTTGATTCAGGGCAGCACATGACAAAACTGCAGTGATGCATGGTTAAAATAAATACAAGTTATTTTATTCTGATTATCATTCTTGATGTAAACAGTCTAAAAGATGTTAAATATAGTTGATTTTATAGCCAGACGGGATAGATATTGACTTCTAAATCTTACAGAAAGGGAATAATTTCATAATCTTCACAGTGGAGTTTGAGAGTAGGATAGAGGTCCACGCTATTTCACCAAGGTTCACTCACTTGAGGATTTCTGCTCTCACAACTGCTACACATGTGAACCTCTAACATTATATCTTCAGTATGAATAGGTGAAGGTGATATCTTGTAATATCACACACACAGTTGAGTCGGCACGGAGCTAACTGTGTTTTGACACAACCTTTCAGACTTTGTCTTGCTTGCTTTAACAAACACACTTCAAGCTAGTCCGAAAGTAAACACAGCTATGGCATACATCATTTTGAAGTAGTCTAGTTTTTCCACTTTGTTTGATACTATCAATTTTTTGGAGTACCGTCTCAACTATTTTTTTTTGTCGATTTTATAATTGCATAGCATTTCGGCATAAGCTAGTTTCTTCTAAGAAGGCAGTGGTAGTGTTGTGTGACATAATGCTACATTTCTGGACTGTTTTGTCACATTGGGTAGTGCACCAAGGTTTCAAACTGAACAAGCTGTGGCAATAATCAAACATGCTCTTCTAAAGCACGCTCCTCTTTCGTTACATTAGGAAGTCCAGTTCGTTTTGTAGAACTGGTTTGTTCAGACAAGTTGTTTAGGTGAAATAATTCAGAAAGAGGCACTGATTCCAATGACTGTGTGGAGATTTTAACTATTTTAACTGTTTTTAAGCACTACATACTACTAATTCAATGTTTGAAGTCATTGAATGCTCTCTTATGATCATCAAACTGCATTTTTAATTAACAAAACAGAATAAACGTCTATATGTTAATTTAGTTTGGAAGAACAGTGAGTCTCAATCACTAATAATTGCTTACATGTTTTATGATGCTAGCCTAGACAATCATTGTATCAACGTCTTTTTGTATACTTTTTCTTACTCCAGGCGCACAAGGTGCACTATCAAAACGCAAGCCACTACATACAAATACGAGACACACGCGTGGCACATGAACACAACGCAAAACACTTTAATGCCAATAGAAAACCATTTAAAAAGGTGCTTCCTGCCACAAAGGAACACATTGGGTATGATCGGTGCCTGAACAGCCATTCATCACTCTCAGAAAACATATCTGTCTGCTCTCTAAAGATGCAGTCATAGTTGCCTCCAAACACAAGGTGAGACACAAAAAGCAGTGTTTATATAAGGATAGAGCAGGTAACTGTGTAGTGTAAAATCAACTTTAATTTTCTGTTTCTTTTCATTTACTGTGTAAAGGCCCGTTTCCACTGAGTGGTACGGTTCGGTTTGGTACGCTTTTATGGCCGTTTCCACTGTCAAAAAGCGTACCGAACTGTACCGTACCACTTTTTCGGCACCCTTTCGAAAGGGTACCAAACACGAGAAAGGGTACCAAAAGGCGGAGCCACACGTGCAGCTGAACGCTATTGGTTTACAGAGATACGTCATTTGCTTACGCAACAAGACAGAATGAAAACAAAAACCCGCCATGTTTGAAAAACACAGCGAGAGATTACAGCAGAATTATAAATACATATAATAACGAGCCATGGTCGATCTGGGCTCAAACAAACCTTGTCGTCATCTGGATGAACAGCCACAAAGCCAAGAAGAAGAGCAGATTTACCCTGTGCCCTGTAGTTTTTTATGAGCCAGTCTGAGGCGCGAGCGGTTTCACTTTCTTGCTAGCGCTCGCGCGCGTCTAACATTATATCTGAAATACCAAACTTCTTGAGCTGATGATAATAACCTGCGCTTGATTATTGACCTGCTTTTGAAACTCGATCCTGTCAGACACTGTTTCTTCACGCTTCACTCTCGCGTTTGTCAAAGGAGAAGCAGGAAAAAAAGGAGCACATTATTTATCTGCAAACATGAACAAAATGCCATGTAAAACTAACTTATTATCTTCACCTTTTGGACTATTATGAACTGGGAATGATGGAATTACTGTCTAACAGAGGCTACATGTGCTGCTGAAGATTAGACACAGATGAGAGGTTTACACTGACTGTAGGCTATATTTTGTATTGTTTTTGAACCTAAATACGAACGAAATGTCTGTTGTGTGTAGTTCTTCTGTAGTTGGTAACATATCGGAGACTGTAAGGGGCTGTTTGTGTTTATATATATTCATTTATTTAGTTATTTAATATAATTACAGACGTTACAGTAGGCTGTTTTGCACTGTCATTGATCTGCAGTTATAATCAACTCATGTTGATAGAAAAGTTAGTAATAAACATTTCTACACAAGTATTTATGTGTATGAAGCATCTGTTTTGTGAGAAGAGCTTCTCATGTGATTTGTAAGTGACCTGTACAGCTTTATTGTAGATAGATCACAGCTTGGTTGTATCAAACCAAACCGTACCGTACTGTACCAGTCAGTGGAAACGAGCCATAAATAACATATCTAAGTACATGGTCATTTATACATGTTTATAAGACACTGGGTGTACCTGATTATTGCGTATGTGTGGTCATATGTTGCTCTCAATTTTTTTCATAGATTTAGAATAAGTTTTATGTATGAAAGTTTTCATGAATCGTGGATAGCGAATGGTCTTTTTAATGTACATGTAAAATAAAATAAAAGTTTTTAAACTTTATATTTCTGTGTAAACATTTCTTAATATGAAATGCGTAAACACTTTTTAAAAATATGATTACTTATTCTCACTTTTGATCAATATAAAGCATCCTTTCAGATTAAAATAAATGAAAGGGATTTATTAAAGAGAGACTAAAGAGATTTACTAAAGAGATTTTTTTCCTAGCTTTTTCTTAAATGTTTAATTAATTAACCTGAGGGTTCAAATGTAATGCTTAAGCCAAAGTGCAAGGATGTCATTCCAGCTGAAATTTATTCCGAGACCTGTTGTTATTGGGTTAAACCTAACCTAAGCCTAACTAGAATTATAATTGAACAGTAGGTTGCCACAAGTTAAGAGATTTAGATAAGTTTTTATTAGGAACTTGCTTCAAATTATGAGTAACTAGTATGTTATGTTCTTCTTTAAATGGCTTCTGTTTTTAAATCGACTCTAAAAACCCAACTTGGCGATGCAGTGGCGCAGTAGGTAGTGCTGTCGCCTCACAGCAAGAAGGTCACTGGTTCAAGCCTCGGCTGGGTCAGTTGGCATTTCTGTGTGGAGTTTGCACGTTCTCCCATTTGCATGGGTTTCCTCCGGGTGCTCCCGTTTCCCATACAGTCCAAAGACATGTGGTACAGGTGAATTGGGTAGGCTAAATTGTCATTCACTCTAAAAGTGTGAATGAGTGTGTATGGATGTTTCCCAGAGATGGGTTGTGGCTGGAAGGGCATCCGCTGGGTAAAAACATGCTGGATAAGTTGGCGGTTCATTCTGCTGTGGCGACCCCCGATTAATAAAGGGACTAAGCCGAAATGAATGAATGAAAACCCAACTGAATGCTTTCTATTGTCTCCACATGGAGAAATAAGCCGCATAATGGAGCTGTTCACTGTTCATGTTAAAGTGTTCTGCGTTTGTTTTTGTCACTCCACAGGGCCATGCCTCCCATTTTAATAGCAGTCGATCGATGAATTTAATCTTTAATTTAACCTTCCCCTGTGCGTCTTCTTTTATTCCATTAGAGACCAATGCAAATTACAACAAACCCCACAATCATCACTGGCGCTCGTTTCCCAGAGACGCCTCTAAATGCATGTCGAGCACTCGTGCTGAACATTTGCGGCAGCATCAGACTGACAGAGGTTTGACAACACAGAGCGCTTGTGACCCCAGAAGCCCTGAGTCCCTGTGGAAACAGTCCCATTCCCGATCAAATAGACGCACAGGCAATAAAAGTGGGCAGAAATGATCCAAAATAAATGAATGCATGAATTAGAAATGAGTGATAATTAATGGTTGTACTTAATGAGCTTCAGAGAGAAGCGGCGACCTTAGGTCAGATCGCAGAGAAATTATGAGGAAAAAGAACGCGAGAGCAGACGGATAATGGATGACAGAACAAGCATAAAATTGTCAAGCGCTTTAAATAAAAGGGAAGAGCAATTGTTTTTCATTCTGATAGCCAAAATGTATTAAACCATATGTTAAGTCTTTATTCTCAAGCTTTTTAAACATGTGGTATTTTATCACTCTACTGGGAAGAGTTTGGCGTGTACAGTATTCTGGGTAAAATCATATTATAAATTCATCTGTATATAGGGATTTAGAGCTGCTTTGCATCACTTTTTTGGATGTTGAAATGCTCCATCCTGTCTTTGGGTCAAATTTAACACATTCAGAAGTATTGCTTTGCTTTGGTGTGATCATCTAGCTTATGACATGAGCTTTTGATAAATCTATGATGATTTCTTTACACATTTTTTTCAACTGGAAATCTGCATACATACAAAAAGTATATAAAATAAATACATTTAAATTATCAGTATATTCCAAAATTGACGATATATAGTATATTTTAGTATTTGCGTGAACAGCAAGGGTGAAAATGACAGTAGAACAAATTTAGCTATTCGGTTTGTAACCAATTCATATTATTATTCACACTTAAATAATACAAATAACACTGTAAAGTTTGGTGTATGCAGTCAGATTCAACATGGGAATAAAGCGTTTGGCATATGCAATCAGAATATAAATAGGTATGAAACAGTTTGGTGTATGCTGTAGGAATATAAATTGGGATAAAACTAAAGTCTGCTGTTTGTAATCAGAATATGGATGTAAAAGAGTGAGCGCAGCTGAAGTGACTCCAACTCATCTTGAAAGATTTGCTTTGAAATGTACAGACGTAATGCATAAGCTATGATGCAATGATCATTATTTTGGATGTTTCCTTTCCATGAGTATGACAGAAGGCCTGTATTTACTTTGCCTGTGCTATAGTACACTGTAAAAAGCAATTACTTAAAGTGAGTAAACCCATTGCTTTAAATGTGATAAGTTGATTTTACTTAAATGTAAAGTATTTCTGTTGCAACTATCAGGTTCACTTAACTTAAGTTTTATAAGTATGCACATAGTTTACTTAATCATTTTAAGGCAGTGTTTACAATTTCAACTAAATCAACTAATTGCAGTGTATTTTTACAGTATATTGTGTGTTAAATAAAATAAACATAAGAGAAAAAAGGTGACATGTATGTGTCCATTTGGATTACTTTTAACTGTCTTAAGGTGCTGTATGTAAGGTTTTGACTCTTCTAATGCATAAAAATATCATAATATGTTTGCAGATATTATAAAACATGTAAGTAAACATACTTGTTTATCTGAAAAACAATGCTGAAGTCAGATATTCTGTTTTGAATATGTGAATTATGTGTCAGAAGGTCTGTCTTTGTTTTGGTCTCTTTAACCCACCCAATACCAGTTTAGCCAAATAAATTTCAACACCCCAGGGTGCCTTTGTTGAAAACAATGCATTTAATTCATTCAATCAGGAAGGCTCTTAAAGTATGCATCCACGACCACGGTGGTTATTAAATAGAAAATAATATAAATATCAGGCTAAGAATGTAAGCATTAGGTGAGCAGGTTACATTGTGACCCCATGTCCTAACAACATGTGATGAGATTTGCAGTGATAAGCATTTTGGCTGTTTGCACCAGACGGAATACGACCGAAATTTAAATACAGCCATTCAGAAGCACAG
This sequence comes from Danio aesculapii, assembly GCF_903798145.1. Taxonomy (NCBI): domain Eukaryota; kingdom Metazoa; phylum Chordata; class Actinopteri; order Cypriniformes; family Danionidae; genus Danio; species Danio aesculapii. Next base: position 27,524,911 of record NC_079443.1, on the reverse strand, counting down.
AATATATGTGTACTTACTGCACTCCAACAGAATGGTAAGGTTTATAATCTAATTAACATTTAACATTATTAAATGTAGATGCTAAATCACTGATATGTGCTTACACTAAATCACAGTTCTAAAGTTCAATTTCAAACGGTTTATTTTATTTTCAAGATCTGAGGTGATCTGCTGCTGCTTTCAGTGGTATGGCAATAAATGTCATGTTAATTGGCTTTTAAACTCACATTATTAGCATTTAACACTGAATAAAGCACATGAGGTGTACCTGAGGTGATCATTGTCAGTTTTCTTTTGTTCAGCTGCAAGAAATTAAAACCGTTTGTAAAATATATATTTCAGGTGTTGGTTAAAACAAAAACTCCTTTTTTCTTTTTTGAAAGATTTATTTTTGGCCTTTTTGCCTTTATTAAGTGGATAGGACAGTATTTCAGACAGTAAGCAAAGTGGGAGAGAGAGAGTGGGGTGTGGACGGGAAATGTCTTCGAGTCGGGATTCAATCTCGGGACACCCTGAAATACTACTGCACCAAATGTCAGCGTGCTAACCACTAAGCTATTGCACCAACAAGGCTCTAAGGTCAGGCCCACTGCTGTTGGTGTTGACAATCTGGCAACCTGGTCTTGCGTGTGTTTTGAACCAGGAGTGCAATACCTAGTTCATCCACCTTTAAGCGAAGCTGCACAACAGTTTTTAATATTGATAATAGTAATAATAAATGGTTATTGCACACCAAATCCGCATATTTGACTGAGTTCTGAAGATATTTAAACTATGTATGGGAACAACATCTATGAAGTGGAGTTTTAGACTATATTAACAAACATATTTATTATTATGAGGACCAGGCATGAAAACATAAAAAAAAAAATTGAAAAACTGCATTATAATAATAAATAATTTACCAACTAAGGTATTTCTAAACCATTGGATGACAATGTATGCCTTTGTCTGTCGTATGCCTACTCTGTATTCATTTTTACAGCATGAACGGCTGCTTTCTGATCATTTAAAAAAGTTGAATGTCTTGGTTTGCCCTTCACTCTACTGAACATTGTAATAATATGTTATCTGTCTCTGACACGCGTTTCTCAAAGATGTTTAGTCAACACTTTCGGCTCAGCCAGGAGCCCGTCAGTATCAGCGGCTGTTTTTCCCGCTCCCGCTGGATTTCAGCAGCACTTGTGCCATTTGTAGGACTCAAGTTGACGGTCCATGTTTTTTTCCACTTCAGTGCTCTCAGGAGTGTCCACCTGAACAGTTTCTTGATCAGACATGTCTTTTTCTACAGGCTGATGTGTGAAATGTGCTTTATGTTCCAGATTTATGCATGTCATGCAAAGACGGACCCGTTCTAAGGATGACTGTTTGAGACGGATTAATGACTAGTTTTACTTCCTTCATGCAGTTATGGTAGAAAATGGTGGATTAATGTGGCGGACGTGCAAATGCTGTGTGGATAATTTTGTGACTCATAGTCTCTCTATAGCAGATGTGTGTGTGTATGAGAGAGAGAGAGAGAGAGAAAGTGCGAGATAGTGAGAGAAAAATAGAGTGATTTTCATTGGTTGGCAAGAGACTGCAGCAAGGGGACGTTTATTGGCATTTATTTAAAAATGAAACATTCAAACTAAAATACCTGTCAGAATTTGACTTTAGATATGTAAATCAGTTGCCAAAATGATTTACAATTGAGAGATAAAAAAGTTGAGTTGTTATAATAAGGTTTCAAACACGGAAGGAGTAAGGAATTGTGAAATTATAGTTTATTTATTTATTAGATTTATTAGATTATTTATTTTATTTTATTTTATTTTTGTCACAGAATTCCAAAAATAACCCTAAACCTTCTCCGCTCAGAGACTGTATTGTTAGGAATTCTGCATTTCAGATGGGGTTGGGAATATTGTTCCACCAACAAACAGTAAACAACAGTGAATGAGAAAGTTCTGGAAAGTGATTGTATGCCTCTATTTAGTGGTACAATGAAGTAACGCTCATTTACTGAACAACAATATATATATATTATTTTTCATTGTCGATTTCGAAACATCATTCATTCATTTTCATTTGGCTAAGTCCCTTATTTATTAGGGTCTACACAGTGGAATGAACTGCCAACTATTCTGGCAAATGTTTTATGCAGCGGATGCCTTTTTAACCGCAACCCAGTAATAATTCCTTACATCTATATAGCGCTTTTCTGGACACTCAAAGTGCTTTACACATTTTTAGGGGAATCTCCTTGTCCACCACCAGTGTGCAGCATCCGTCTGAATGACAGGACGGCAGCCATATTGCGCCAGACCGCACACCACACACCAGCTGATTGGTGGAGAGGAGACAGAGTGATGAAGCCAATTATGAAATGGGTATGGTTAGGAGGCCATGATGAACAGAGTCCAGTGGGAAAATTTGGCCAGGGTGCCAGAGTTAAACCCCTACTCTTTTTCAAAGGACATCCTGGGATTTTTAGTAGTATAGAGTCCCCATCAATATACTGGGGTGTTAGGACACACACAGACCACAGGTTAAGCACCCTCTGCTGGTCTCATTAATACCACTTCCGGCAGCAACCTAGTTTTCCCATGTGGTCTCCCATCCAGGTAAAAAATATAATGTTCAAAAGAATAGGTTCAAAATAAGTATTGACCACTGCTATAAATGTTAGTACTGCAAATTTTCTCACCACCAAATCTTTAAGTCAGAAAAAAATGAAGGCAGTAATAAAATGAATGCACACTGAGTGATTTATAATAGTCTTTTACAGTTGTTGCTTGTCAGACAGTGCAAACATGTACCCATATATGAGTCATGTCACTGTGTGGTGTCTCAGGTGTCATTAAAGTATACAGTATGACAGTCATGACACGTTAAAACTGGACATTGGCAAGAAGACTCGTCTGAAGGTTTACATCATCAGTCCATGACACATTCGGCAATTGAGAGCATTGAGCTTGTCTTGGAAAAGACAAGAAAAAAAGAAAGAAGGTTTTTGGTTCATCTCAATTCTGTCACTTGTAGAATGTTACCTAAGGTAGAAATAGCAATCAAAGATTTTGGCTAATAAATCAGTAAAATATTTTACTATTTGCCTTAGAACGTGTCTCAGATGGTCAGTTTGTAGCCAAATTGTTATTTTTTTGTTTGTTTGTTTTTACATTCATTATCTGAGATGCCAAGCTTCAGAACTGTCTCTAAAAAACTTTGACTCTAGCAGAATTACATATTTGGCATAAAATAAGAATCATAATTTAGGATTTTTATAAGAATCTGTAGATGGTCAGTTTGTGGCAAGATACTGTAAAAAGCAAGTGATGATTATCATTGTCACACCATTGGTTTTTGGTTTGACAGTTGTCAGACATCTCACAACAGAACTGTCACATTTCATCTTCACCTTAAAAAAAGAATCATTATTGTCAGTGAACACATGACTTTTTACATGAAATCCAAAGTATATTTTGAGTTTGCCAGAGAATTGATATCAGACACCAATGTATGGATTCACATTGCTTCTAAAATCTTTGTAAGGGATAATCAATGACTTGCTGTGAGTAAAATATTTAAATGCCCAACACGAAGGCAAACAGCCAGTTAAAATCTTTTAACGGACGACATGTCGTTAATTATCCTGCTTATTCCATGGTCATTTGCCAAGTTATAGGTGAGTTAAAACTAGTTTTGCTATTCGCAGCACAATATTTAACTAATTTATCATCAATTATAGCATGTTGGATCTTCTAGTTTCTACTTTGAATCAATCCCACGCAGACAGAGAGGGAGCATGCGCAAGACAGAAACAAGAATCTAATAGCTCATAGTAACGTGTTCGCTACCTCTTCACAAATATTTTGGTGCATATTTGTGAGTTAGTTCATCTCATCGACTCCCTGGTGAATCACACTTTGGTGTCCTGAAGACACATAGGAACACCAACTCTCACAGAGTTACTTTGGTTACTACTAATGTTTGAGGGAAGTGCATTTATTTTGAAATGTGATCAAAACTGGAACTACCTGTGCATTAAAAAATCATATTGCACACCTTCCAGCCAATTGGAATCAAGAGTTTAAACCGACAAATTATCATTGTAAATGTGTTTAGCTTTGTTCTCTCTCTCTCTCTCTCTCTCTCTCTCTCTCTGTTTTGGGTAGGTGTGTGTGTATGTGCTACATCTTTCTCTCTTCCTGTGAGCCTTTTGGCTTCGTCATGCTCAGAGTTCACAATTAAGACTCCTCCAGCTTCCTCTCAATCTCTAACCCCCTATGAGTTCTGCCTGATAAAAGTGTGACGTGAAGTCTTTTCTGAAGGCCTCTTGCTTTTGAGGGTTCATAATCTGTGTGTGTTAGCAACAGTTTGTGTGCGTGTCTGTATTTCAGTATGTCCATAGTTTGCTATAATAAGGTTAGTTCAGCCTAAAATTAAAGTTAACCCATGATTTTCTAAACCCCAAGTCATCCTATTGGAATGTATATGCCTTTAGTAATAATTACAAATTCAATTAAGCTCATTTAAAAAAAAAAAGAAAAACCTGTCCTTGTTTTACACAGGGTGTCTGCAGGGTCTTAAAGTCTGAAATATCTTACATTTCAAAAACAACATTTTAGGCCTTTTGAAAAGTCTTAAATTAACTGAAATATTGTCTTGTTGGTCTTAAATTATTTTAAATGGGTCTTAATTCTCCTTTTTTATGTAAAGTTATCCAATCGATCCAAACAATACATGTCAATAAAACCTTTACAAAACTCAATTTATAACTTAACATACATTTATTTATTTAATTATTTTTTTATTTTTAAGTTTTTTAGTTATGTTGAAAAAAATTAGATTGTAAACAACTAGGGTCTGCTTGTTTTGATTTATTATTTAAAATATGTGGTTAAAAATAAGTCATTAGAATTTTTTAATGCAGCGAGTAAAAACATTTCTTTTTTAGCTAGGCTTTAAAACTCCTTAGCGTTTAGCCTATATAAGTCAGAAATTTTATTGTTGATGGTCTTAAAAAGTCAACATTAATATTTATTTAACTTTGTGAAACCTGCAGAAACCCTGTCTACAGTAGCAATGGGCAAGCATTTCCCTTCAACATGTCCAGCATTTCCCTTCAACATTTCCCTTCAGTATGTCCAGAGTTTGCTACAGTATAATAAGGTTAGTTCAGCCAAAAGTTTTAATTAACCCATGATTTACTCACCCTCAAGACATCATATATGCCTTTCTGTATATATTACAAATCCAATTGGATTCATTTTGAAAAATAACTCATCCTTGTCAATCTTTACAATAGCAATGGACACGCATTTCCCTTTCAACAGTCCCAAAACAAGTCTCCTAAAAAGTGTCAGATGAGGAAAGAAATATGTGTAGTGCATGTGCATTTACAACATTCGAACAACATTTCTGATTATTATATATTTTTTAATTTCAATCTTAATGTATTTTTATTGTGTATTTTGAGATGTTCTTAGTTTTATTGATTGTTTGTTTCTTTATTATTTACTTAATTTAAATGACTTTAGTTAATAAATGAGCAATATTGCCTTGACAACCAGACATAATCAAATAAGTTTATTTTATTTCAATATTTTTAGTTGGTATTTAATTCAATTAGCAAAAATATCAGTTTTATACTTTTTGCCCAAGAAATCACTTAACAAAATATTAAATCACTTCAAAATATAAGTCATTCATTCATTCATAGAGCGTAGTCTCTATTTCAGAGGTTGCCACAGTGGAATGAACTGTTCCAGCATATGTTTTACGCAGCAGATGCACCTCTAGCCACAACCCAGGACTGGAAAATACCTATACTCTTCACACACACACTCATAGACTACGGCGGATTTAGTCTATTCAATTGACTTTACTGGACCTTGGGGAAAACTGGAGCACCTGGTGGAAACCCACACGAACACAAGGAGAACATGCAAACTCCACACAGAAATGTCAACTAGGCCAGCCGGGACTGGAACCAGTAACCTTCTTGCTGTGAGGCAACCACTGAGCCACCGTGCCACCTTCAAAATATAAGTAGTTTACAGAAATAAAAATCTCACAACTTTGACAACTAGATAAAATGTTAAAGCTTGTTTTTTTCTGTTCTGAAAGGGTCCATTTCAAATAAACATGTAAGACCTGATTTTTTTTCTTCTAGTTTTTAAAGGTCTTTGTCAGTATGACTCCAATGAACTGCACCTTTGCATTCACAAACTACATGCAGCTTAAGAGTGTGAGCTTAAAGTAGAAGTGAGGGATGTAGAATTAACCACAGTCGTATCCTCAGCGTGTGGCCTTGACCCTTTAACACTCACGTTTGTACTGAGAAATCCACTATTGATCCTCCCGTGAGCCTTAACCAGCGATCAATGACTGCTGACTGCATCTGAATGTGCGTCTCTTCTGGCTAAAGTTGGTTTATCCAGGGAATTGAGTGTCTAATCACTGTCCCCACAGTATATGATGGAATCAGAGAGAGAGGGACGCTTGCCAAGAGTGTTGAGTTATTAATAAAGCCGTCTGTCCCCGTGGAGATGAGACTGCGATGTCATTATGGGTTGCAGGGCGGCATCACAGATGGTCTTGTGGATCATTACGGGCTCTGTTTCATTCTTCCGAAGGTCGAGTCTCTGTGGCAACGTGGCGTTTAATCGCTCTCTTACGTGTTTTGCTGCTCTTTAATGCATGCGTGTGCGCATTTGTGCACGTCAGTGTTAAATAGATGGAAAAGACAGATGGGAAATTGATGCTGATGTAGCGCACGTTTGGAAAAAAGGTGACACAAAAAACATCTTAGGCAGGTGCTGAGGGGAGGGGGCTTTGAGGTGCTGAGACAAGGTAAAACAAAATGCTGTGGAGTAACATGGGGCTACACACACACACACACACACACACACACAAACATGCAGTCTTTAGTTTGTGTGGAGAGAGGTGGCAGGTGTTTTCGTTTTTGGCTTGAGCCAATTGCAGCCCTGAGCTCTTGTCAACAGAGGCATTTGAAAAGTGCTGACACGCTTTCTGTTAAAAGCGCTTTATTGCGATGATGGTTGTTCTCTGAAAAGCGCAGATACCACACATGCTCTGCAGTCGTTTGTCAGGAAGCCGCACAGCTAAAGGTCACGCGTGTTTCCGACACTCAATATTCAAAGCTTCAGAGTCTTATCTGAGTGTTAAACACCTCATGGACTCACTGTTGGGGATTTAGTGTATGTCTGTTCCCATGGAGGCTGTCTATCCAATATATATACATACATTTATATACATTAGCGGTTAGCAAATCATCATTAGATGGCATGTAAATAGCAAGCTAGTTTGTAACTGAAGACTCACTCCGACCAGATCATTTTAATCAGTGAGTTGCTAACTGGAGACACACTCTTACTGGGTCATTTGAGTCAGTGTGTAGTTAACTGGAGACTCATTCTGACTGGATCATTTGAATCATTGTGTTGGTAACTGGACTCACTCTGATCATTTGAATCAGTTCATGTGTCCCAAATTGCATACTTATGCACTATTCGGTGCCATTTTGTAGCATAAATAGTATAAGCAGTGCATTCACACTTAAGCATTCTTTTTATTCCAAAAAAAAATAAAACAAGCATTCTTTAAAAACCCTGATGATGTACAGTGTTTATAGTTTAATGTCATCTCAAATTGAACATTACTGGGGTTTTTTTGTTGAAAATGATAATGTGGTTGAACACTTAACACATTCAATGGTTATAGCTAGGCCCACATGAAATCTGCGCATGCAGAATTCCCCAGATTTTCCGCAGATTTCCGCAGATTTTAATCTTTCTGCAGCCCATCATTAATTCTGTTTATTTGCTTGATTAAATGTGTGTAAATCTTTTTTTATTCAGTTTTTAAATTAATTACAGTAATATTATTGACTAATATGAAAATGTTCATCTGATTTATGTGCAATGCAGTTTGTACAGTAATATTTTCTGTCTTTTAGTAGATATATTATATGAGAGATTTGCTTTGTTTACCAAATAAAGCGAATCTAATTGGATTTGCATTTTAAACATTAAATAAAAGTTTAAAAGGTGTTATTTTTTATTTTTACATAATAAGGTTTTAGTTATGATACTTCCAAATTAATTCCGCAGAAATCCGCAGATTTTCCCCAAAATTCTTAGCAGAAATAGCAAAAAACATCCGCAGATTCCGTCTGGGCCTAGTTATAGCTTTGCTCACATAATGGAGGGGGCGGAGCTATCGGGCACAGGTTGGATTATTTGTTTTGGATTGTACAAGCAAAATTCTTCTATGTGAGTGATTATGCTGCCTGTTGATGGTGAATGCATTTCATGACAGGTAATATTTGATAATTTAGTCATTCATTCCCCTTATTTGACAACCCTTTTCCATTTTTTTTCCAATAAAATTTCTGTTTAGTAAATAAAAACACACTCTAATGTTTAATTTGGTATGACACTAAACTATAAACACTGTATGCTACAAGGTTGAGTGTGTAAGTGCAAAGTGTCTTGTGTTCTGTTTAGGATGCAACAAGTGAGTTTTTAATTTAAGACTCACTCGGAAAGGATCATTGAATAAGTGAGTTGTGAACTGGATGACAGAAGCAGTCATATTAGTCCATTTTAAAGTTTAAAATATCAAGGAATAACTGTTTTCAAAAATAAAATGTTATGGAGTATGTGATGTTTGCTTTTAAAATCTGGTGAAGTAAAAGTTTTCAAATTGTAAAAATTGCTCACGAGACAGTACGATGGCTCAGTGGTTAGCACTGTCGCCTCACAGCAAGAAGGTTGCTGATTTGAGTCCCGGCTGGGTCAGTTGGCATTTCTGTGTGGAGTTTGCATGTTCTCCCCGTGTTCACATGGGTTTCCTCCGGGTACTCCGGTTTCCCCCACAGTCCAAAGACATGTGCTATAGGTGAATTGAATAAACTAAATTGTGTATGAGTGTATGAATGTGTGTGTGTGTGTGAATGAGTATGGGTGGTTCCCAATGCTGGGTTGTGGCTGGAAGGGCATCTTCTGTTGTGGCGAACTCTGAAACTGTGGCGAACTCTAGAGACTAAGGCGAAGGAAAATGAATGAACGAATAAAAATTACTCGCACTAGTGCAGATAAAAAAAAACAAAACAAAACAGGTAACCTAAAGGTCCCGTAAAATACTTTGAAATTAGCATTTTTTAATTCAATGTTTGATGCAATTTCAACTGAAACAAGAAGACAGAGTGGGACATAGAGTAGCTCCATCTCTCTAAAAACAGTCAGTAGCATTTTGATTTATCACAGGTCTTCCAGTGAGTGTTTGAGCTCAAGCACATCCAATAAAAAGCAAATGAGAATAGTAATGAAGAAGGGGGCCGGACATGTCTTATACTAGATAGCATTTGATTGGTCAGAAGATTTGATGAGCACCTCAAGTATGAAGTGACATCAAAAAATGTGGATCCATTTAGGCAGAAGTGACAAACTGCAAGGTTTGTATGTTGCTATTTTCTAAATGTAAATTTTAGACAAGCACATTGGCTTATCAATATCCTTAAGACAAACACACTGATAGAAGCTTCATTTTAATTCCACAAGGTCCTTAATTACAGTAAATAAGTAAAAATGTTGTTTTGTTTTATCCTGTACTGTGTTCAAAAACACTGTACTATATTCTAAAATGCTGCACACATTTCTGTACACCACTGCTAGCAAACAATTCTGTGTTCAATAGATGGCTAATGGACATCTAAACATAGACAGCTTGGCTAACACAAGGCTTGGGCTGTCAGTGAACATCTAATAGACATCTTAGAATAGCCCAAAACTAGACTAGTCGTCAAATAGGCAGATTAGACAGACTTCATATGTGTAGTCATTCATTTCTGTTTATTTGATGACTAGTCTAGTTTTGGCTTTTTCTTTGACTTCTATTAGGTTTTAACTGACAGCCCAAATTTAGCCTTGTTTTAGTCAAGATTACTATTTTTAGATGTCTATTAGACATCTATTAGACATCTTTTAAACAACAAAAAATGCTTGCTGGTCTGTTAAAAGCTCAACATTAATATCATGTAAAAATAAAAGTTAAAACCAGGCTTTAGACAGTAAATTCAAAAAATGTCTATATTTTACATTTTTTTTGTTTTCAAAGTGAATCTTAGGGTCTTAGATCCTTAAGGGTGTTTCCATTTGCAGAGGTGTCAAACCTTCAGTGTCTTTCTATAAGACAATCAAACAGTGCATGTCCTGACCCCTGTGTTTTACTCAAATTGTCTATTGTTAGACGCCCATGTTATCTACTCTGTCTGCTGTATTGTTAGTGTGCGTGTGCATGTGCGTGTGTGTGTGTGTGCGTGTGTGTGTGTGTGTGCGTGTGTGTGTGTTAGCAACAGATTATTCATTTCGTCCTGACAGTCCTGGTGAGAGGAGAGCCTCTAGACACATTTAGACTGATTCTGTACCTTATCACCTTCACACATACATACACACACGCACACACAGAGCCCGCAAAAGACAGAGGAACAGACAACCACTCTGTCTCTTCGAAGTTGTTGAAGGAGAAAAAAAAGGACATTTTTGAGGAGAAAAAAAAGGAACAGATAAGGATAGCACTGCATTGCAGTTTGGGAGCCAAAAGAGAAAAGACAACGGAAGAAGCAACGTTTTTAATGATGCCCTTGGCACCTTGACTAATATACATCCATAAAAGAAGAGTTGACTTCATCGTTCAAATTCATTAAGTGTGTTAGAGTTAATGATCTTTCTCTCTCTCTCTCTCTTTCACGTGCCGTCGTCCAGTGCAGAGTATCATTATATCAGACTGTAATGTTCCACACCTCCACTGAGAGCTGATTAAACATCACCTGTGCCACAAACACACACACACGTGCGCGCACTTACTGCAGGCCGCTGACAGTGTAAAGGTGTGTTCTGGGGGTTGGAGACCTTGAGAGAGCAAAGCTAATTACTCTCAGTGGTAATTATAACAGCTACAGTCACAATGACCTTCCGCTATGAGGCCGCTGGTGCGTGTGCATATGCAGCTCTGTGAAGCGTTCGCTGTATTCCAGTGAGGATCATGGAGACGCTGACCTGTAGATGTTACTCAGAGGACGGACATGACAGAAGAAAAAGCACACTTTTGTGCTTGTACAGGTGGCGACGAAGGGTTTTATGAACACCTTTTCTGCCAGGACGCTGTAATGCTGCTTTTTAGGGATTGACATTCTGGAAAAATATGTGATATCTGATAAACGGCTCATTGTTAAATGAGAATAATTTTTTTTTTTTTTGGTTGATGCATATTTCTTGGACTGTTTCATGTTTGTAAATGTAATTTTAGCATATTTGTTGTGAGCTGGTTTTATTTTGTACACTCTCAGAAATAAAGGTATGCGATCTGTCACTGGGGTGGTACCTTTTTCGAAAGGTACAAATTTGTGCTTAAAGGGTCTATATTGGTACCTCAAAGGTTTATATTAGTACCTAAAATTTCAAGAGGCACACTTTTGTACTTTTTAGGTACTAATATTTACCCTTGAGGTATTAATGAGGACCCTTTAGTACAAATATGTACCTTTCGAAAAGGTACCACCCCAGTGACAGTGCTTGTATCGTTATTTCTGAGAGTGTAGGGCTAGTTGTAATGTTGTTATTCATTTAACCTTGTGTTTGTTTCTGTTCTTCTGACCACTTTATATGATGAACAGATTTAATTTAGGGTTTTAGTCGCATATAAAGATTTTAGAGCTTTTAAATTTTGGTTGCAAACTGTAAACCATAGGTCTCAAACTCCATTCCTGGAGGGCCGCAGCTCTGCACAGTTTTTCTCCAACCCTAATCAAACACAGCTGATCCAAATAACCAAGGTGTTCATGAACGCCTTCAATAGTTGGATCAGCTGTGTTTGATCAGGGTTGGAGCAAAACTGCAGAGCTGCGGCTCTCCAGGAATCGAGTTCGGGACCTATGATGTAAACCCATTTTCCTAAAAGTGACAAAGTTGACAGTGGAGATTCTGTTTATGTACACTACCTGACAAACGTCTTGTCGTCGATCCCAGATGTAAGAGCAACAAGTAATAACTTGACTTCTAGTAGATCATTTGGAAAAGTGTCAGACGGTAGTTTTTTTTTTTTTTTTTCGATGAATCATCTGTTGAACTGCATCCCAATCATCACAAATACTGCAGAAGACCTATTGGAACCCACTTGGACCCAAAATTCTCACAGAAATCAGTCAAGTTTGGTGAATGAAAAATCATGGTTTGGGGTTACATTCAGTATGGGGGTGTGCGAGAGATCTTCAGAGTGGAACTCCAACAAGCCTGAGCTATCAAGACATTTGTGCTACCCATTACACTACAAACCACAGGAGAGGGCAAATTATTTAGCAGGATAGCGCTTGAAGAAGGTCAAGGTGCTCTAGGATTGGCCAGCCCAGTCACCAGAAATGAACATTAGAGAGCATATCTGGGGTATGATGGAGGAGGCATCGAAGATGAATAAAAAACCTTATGAACTCTTGGGAGTCCTTCACGAACGCTTAAGTTATTGCGGATATGTATGAATGCAGCCCTCCAAGCTCATGGGAGTCATACACAATATTAATTATTTTTCCACAACACCATGACTTCAGAAAAAAATCATTATAAATATTGTTAATAACCAGACTATAATTTTTGTTGCGGTTTTAAGGTCACACAGAATTTGATTTACTAACCGCTTAAGACAAAGCAGTATAAAACCTTTATAGAATGCACGCAGGCTCATTGCAATAAGTTTCATAGGGGATATAAAAAAATAGAGGAACTTATTGTGTGTATAATATTTATGTGTATAAATATAATTATACAGTTTTAAATGGGGTGGGGTGGTGGTGCTGTAGGTAGTGCTGTCGCCTCACAGCAAGAAGGTTGCTGGTTTGAGCCTCAGCTGGGTCAGTTGGCATTTCTGTGTGGAGTTTGCATGTTCTCCCCATGTTTGCGTGGGTTTCCTCCAGGTGCTCCAGTTTCCCCTACAAATCCTAAGACATGTGCTATAGGTGAATAGGACACTAAATTGTCTGTAGTGTATGTGTGTGAATGAGAGTGTATGGGTGTTTCCCATTGATGGGTTGCAGCTGGAAGGGCATCCGCTGTGTAAAACATATGCTGGATAAGTTGGCGGTTCATTCCACTGTAGTGAACCCTGATTAATAAAGAAACTAAGCCGAAAAAAAAAATGAATGACTGAGTTTTTAAATGAAAGTTAAGTTTGGACCCTTCCTGTGCTTGACACACATTTACAGCGCAGCTACACACACACACACACACACACACACAACTTGTGCATACAAAGCCCTATATTAAAGTAATACATCGTCGCATGCCTACAATATGACCACATTTCCCTTTGTAATGAGCAATTCCGAGCATGATAAAGTGTTGTTTTTGCATGTGATGTTAAATGTGTCTGAGCTTCGACAGATGCAAACAGTGCCTGCAGTCTGATAGCATTCAGCAGCACTGACGACATTACAGATTGCTGTTCAGCTGTGTGCTGCTCTGGGTCACACCTGACATGCCGCTCATTTTTACACGCTGTTCTTGCCTGGATAACAATCTTTCAATATAGGAGGATTTATGGATTTGCACAAGCACAGACCTGCGGATGTCTAGAAGGCACACGGGAGCCCGGTGAGTCTCTCAGAGGGTCGACAGAGCGTGCCAAAAATCATTTCAGCATTTCTCCCCTCACTCACTGTCTTTTCCCATCTTCGCCTTTGACGCAATACATATTACACACTCCACACTCGCTCCTGAAGCAAGTCACACACTGTAGCCTAGAGAAAACATGGTTGATTAGTCAGGGTTAAAGTGTAATGACCGGCTCTTAAAGGGGAAACAGAACAGCACAGAGAGCAATCAGACTGAACATTAGTGATTGTTTACTGACCTCTTAAGAGCAGAGATGGAGAGAGAGAGAAAGGACATACGGGAACACGAAAACAAAATTAACCAATCAGGCTCTGGTTTCCTCCTTTGGCCTGTTAGACAGTAGAGGGTAGAATGGCTCATGTGGCCAGATATAATCGGGTAAAACTAGCCAAATGTACACAACTTCTTTCAATTTTAGAATTGGTTTTCAGTGTGTGAAATTTCTGGTTTCTTTGTTTGTTTGTCAGTCCATCTGTCTGTTCATTTATTTATAATCATAAGCTTTCTCAGGTAATTGAATTAAGTAGCTTTTATTATATAAATGTTTTTTATGAATTATACATTACTAGGGATTAGGGATGTAATGATTCGATACGATTCACGATAATAATCCCACGATTCATAATTCTTTTTAACTAGATTATTTGAGACAAATTTAAGGTGTACAAGCGTTCTTTAATTTTTTCCTCTCATGCTGCACTTTTTTTTTTTTTTTACAAAATAAAATCTTTTCTGCAATATCTGAATTGGAATTTTAAAACAAAATCCAAATAAAAAAAAAAAGTGAATAATACAAACTAAAGACGACTCATTAATCAGACCCGCAAATTTTTTGCGATTCCGCGATTGCTGAATCCAATGCAAAATCAACAAAGTCGCAAATTTTTGCGATCCTGCAAAATTCTTAATTAAACACAAAATAATCGCAAAAAACCTTAATAATCTCATCTTAATAATCAAATTCCGAACCATATAATCAAATTATATTTATTTCAGTTTGTAATTAATTGTTTTACATGGCTTAAAGACGTTGCATACCCAGCGCATGTAATTTTGAGTGTCTCTCGAAAAATGACGTCTCACCTGCGCCCTCACAATCATTACATTACATGGAAGGGAGCGGAGGACTTGTGCAGTAAGTAGACATGGATGAAGCGCGAGTGATTTACTTGTGAAGTCATATAGACATCTTGTGGTGCGAATTGGGCCTTTTGTGCGTTTGACGTGCTTCAGACTGCAAAAGAAAGTTGGGGCAAATAGAGCAATAGAACAGACAGGTGGAGATGAGATTGGTTCAAGATTGACGGCCACTGGACGTGACCGAATTGAAGGACATTATTTATGCTTTACATGAATGGCTGGTATTATGATGTGCGTCAAATCAATAATTTTTTTCGTTTAACTCTTTCCCTGAAGTTAGTGAGAGAAAACGCTCCCTGCCATAGACAAGTATAACAACAATACGTAGGTGTATTACGATAGGGGAAGCCCCAACGCATGTCCTATGTGTGACATGATGTCAGATGCTCCGGGGAGTAAAATCTGAGAGAAAGTAAGATATAAATAAAAGTGATACAACCTTTCTTTGGCTTAATCCCTACTGTTTTAGATCTTGTCTTGACAAAAGACCAAAATAAAGGAAGTTTATTTTTATGATTTGTTTCATTGTCATTGTTTCAGATTGCACACTTAACATAGTAGGCTACCTAATATGGTAAATACATATAATTTTTGACATTTCTATGTATATATTTTTAATCTCAAAATTGTCCGCAAATTTCTGGGAATTACCACCACATAATCAGTCATTTTTATCGCAAAAAAAAAAAACGTGAAAAACTAGGCGGTCTGATTGATATAAACAAAGTAAAACTTTGTCTGTGCAGCTACATTATAAATTTAAAATGAATTCCAAATCAAAAATGAACAAAATAGAGAAGGCTGTTTATTACAAACAAACAAACTGTGACTGTACTGGGATTTGACATATTTAACATACGAAGTACAAGAAATATCAGAATATCTACTGTATGTTTTCTGGAATAAGCTGAGAACGTTGCACATTAACAATGTCCCCTGCTGATGAAAAACTTATTTACTGGGGACTGAGATGGCTGGTGTGGAGAGCCTTAGGAAGCCTTTCCTAAACCAGAGAGCAGTGTGTACTGGAGTGGTCAACAGGCCCTCTGCTCCAGGGCGCTGGCCACTGGCATAAAATACTGATTATAATATATGATATAATAAGCAAATTATTAAAATATGCATAAACTAAATTGAAAAAGAGAGTGCAAAACAGGAACAATCTTTCATATAAAAACACTGATGAACTGTTTGATCTCCTTAACGTTAGCACTCATCAGAGCAAGCGGACCTGCCAATCAAAGACGTCGGCGACAGTAGTATTTCATTGTGCTGCTTCATATGCGTTGTTCTGTTGGTGTAAGTAAACGTTTTACGTTGGGTTTGTTTGGTACACCTCACCACTGTCATTTTACTCAGCCGCCCCACCTCTAAACACCTGTGAACACATCAACCCCTCTGTTCAAAACATGTATCGCGATTCATTCAGCATTTATACTGGTTTGAATCGTCACATATTTGAATGGATTTTCAATCGACTCACAGTGAATTTTTACATCCCCACTAGAGATCGAAGATCGGTATCAGCTGATAATCACATTTCATTACTCGATCGGTTCTTAATCGATGCATATAACAACCTAAAGTTCTTTGTTTTTGCCAATATTGCAAGGTTTTTTTTTTCTTTTTTTTTTTTTTACATGAATATTTAATCATATAACTTCTTGTAATATACTTATTTCAATAAACAGTAGTGTAAAGGCCGATTTACTTTTATTAAACTTCTATTTAACTTCTAGATGAGCATTTTAACTTCTTATGCATCAAATAAGCTGGAGTTAAATGTAAAGCTGCTTCTGGCCATGACATGTTCACACCTAAATATAAGAGAAGTGTGATCTTCTTTTAAAGTTCATACTTAGGGCAAATGTGGTTAATGCATTATAAAGTTTGAAGCATCAGAATTGGTACTCAGTATCGGCCGCTCCCCATGACAAGGAATCGGTACTCTGTATTGGCTGCAAAAATCTGGATCGGAGCATTCCTATACATTATTATTTCCTATACATCCCTATACCTTTATTATTTTGTTGTTGTTGTTGTTATTGTAAGATAAATTAATGTTTTTATTCAGTATGCATCAGTATTGATCAAAGTGACAGTCAAGATGTTTGTTATGTTACAACCCTGGTCTAGGAGGTCAATGAGGTAATATAAAAGCAACCCAAAACAGATCAAGTATTATGGAAACCTCTTTTCTCACCAGGCCCATTTATTTGTATATCTATCTTTTTTTTCCTTAAGTGATATTAAGACTTACCTCAGAGTGGACCCCAAAAAAATAGACAAAAATAACCACGAACTAAAC
The DNA here is from genome assembly GCF_903798145.1 of Danio aesculapii. Lineage (NCBI taxonomy): Eukaryota > Metazoa > Chordata > Actinopteri > Cypriniformes > Danionidae > Danio > Danio aesculapii. Next base: position 27,507,793 of record NC_079443.1, on the reverse strand, counting down.
ATAAAAATGAAACTAAATAATTTAAACAAAATAACAACAATAAAAGTACAGTTCTCCATTTTCTCCCTGGCCATAACAAAAACAAAAAAGAAAGAGAAAAAATGTGGCGTCCAGTACCTATTGCTTCAACATAACACTATTTACATTATTTACAGCATTTACCATGCAGCATAAACAAGGGGAATGGGGCAAATACAAAAGGAGATTAAGAAGTAAGCAAAAAGAAAAAAAACTTCACACACTTTACCCAAACTTAGGAAATATGACAACTTCACACACAAACAGAGCACCTCTACAATATTTTCATGTCCAGTCTCTAAAACAGTACACTTTGGTCTCCGAGGCCAATCCCAGGGCATGTTGGGTGCATATTGTTAGGGCAGAGCCTCATATTAAAAAATGAAGGTGTGGGAGAGAGAGAGAACGTGATGAAGACCAAAAAGTGTAGGAATAAAGTTAAGGATCATTAAATGCATGAATAGTGATATTGCATAGTGAAATTCAGGTCATTCACAATGATTTTATCTTCAGTTAAATCATAAAGGAAATCTGCAAGACAACTGCTGCCATAGAAAAAGAAAAAATCCCAACCAAAACAGAAATAATATCTGGCACTCCTGACAGTACTATGTGGTTTTATAAAGTGAAACTAACAGTTTGTGTAAGAAATTATTTACAAACATTTATTTCTAAACATTATTGTTTATTTCAAATATTTTTATAGAGAGAAAAAACGAATGTACTTATTGGATGGCGAGAAAGCTGCTATCTCTTTTACTGTCTGATAATTTCATTTTGAAGAAGGATTTTGCCGGAAGTACATTCAAATTAATTGTTGGTAAATAAATAAATCCTTAACCCTAACAGTTTTACTTGTTTGTATGAGAGAATGAGAAGTCCAAGTTGAGGTTGTGTTGGGTCAAAGGTGAAAGGGGAAAATCCCATGTGCTGAGTGTGTTTTCCTGTAATCCCTCTCTCCTCCCTCTGAGTCTGTGTTTGACTGGTTAATCCTTCACTCTGTTCAGGCCTGCTGGATTCTCAATGGGAGATTAAAAACTTGCAACTGTTGTGTGTAACTGATGTACCTCCACCCTCTGACTGTCTGCTTGTCACACTGCTGCCAGCTTCTTGTATGGAGAATTGTGGCTTAGAAAACAGAAATAATATTGGCTATGAAATCTGTTAAACTGTTGTAAATGACAAATATGCACACTGGTCATTGTGTCTTATTTGAATTTGAAATGATTGAGGCAAGTCTAAATATCTACTTTATTGTACCAATTTAAAGAGATAATTTACCCCCAAATGAAAATGTACTCACTATTAACGCACTCTCAATTGGTTCCAAATCTTTATGGGGTCATTTTAATGATCTAAGCACATGGTCTAAAGTGGACGATGCAGGTGCACTTAGAGTTTGTCCACTTTTGCTATTTTAAGGACTGGAAAATGATTGGCCAGCACATGGTCCTCTTATTGAGTTATGGGAAACTTGCATTAAACCAATAAGAGCCTTTCCCTATAACCTCTTAAGGCCCAAGGTGTTTTTTACATGCATTTTTTATTTCTCTTTGCTATTTGGGAAAAATTAGAATAAAAATGTAGGGATAATCTTTTGATATGATGTACTTTTAGAGAAAAATTTTGTCCATAAATGTGGACTCGTGATCCAAATTTACATAAAACATCTTTTTCCAGAAAGTTTTTTAATCTATATTAAACATAGATTTTTTTTTTTAACTTGATTTGACTATCAGAGAGTAAAAACTGTTTTTTTTTCCCCATTTTGGACAGTTAAAAATAGGATTTGGGACATTTCATATGCAAAACAGCTGCAGGATGAAACTGTATGTCTGTAACAAAATATAAAACATTAAAAGTATTTTAAATAGCCACTTAAGAGCTAAAATGTGCTGTCCACATATGTGGACACTAAAGCCCTAGAAGTTAAGAGCAAGTTGTGGCCACAACTGATTTGCTATTTACATGGTGACATTTGTAAGCAGAAAAACTGAATGCTTCCTTAGCGAGAAAACAGATCTGCTCATGCATGAGGTTAAAATGCAGGAACAGTCTGACTAAGAAATGAGCCAGATTCCACCAAAGCTCCCTGAGGTGGAGGCAATGCAGGAGGTAGTGGCTTTTATATTTATGCAGAAAATAATATTTTACATTGTAATCCTTAAAATGTTCATATTTAAAGACATGTGTGTGGTACTGTGCATCCCTGTGTGTAATAAGCAACGTGTATGTGCATTTTGGACCTGCTTATCACTGATGCTCTCTTTAAGTGAAATTTAAAAACACCTGTCAGCGGTCTATTTCAGTTGCCTCAAAATAGCAACGTGCCAACAATGCATCTTAACACACCTACTTTTCGGGCCAATAGTTTCACAAATGTGCGCAGATGCATTTGCCATTTAAACTGTGGTGCGGGATATGAAAATGATGCACCATTCTGAAACTAGCAAAAACATGTTTGGCATGGCCACATGAGTTTCTCTGAGTTTGGTAAATTGGCAATGAAACATTTATTTATTTATTTATTTGTTTTTTTTTTTGTTTGTTTTTGTTTAAAACATAAACTACTTTGTCCAACAGATCAAAATAAATCCCTTCTTATTTAGTTGAATGTATAAAGGAAAGAAAATACTAAATAAAAGAGAAAGAGATACTACTTTATTTATTTATTTATTTATTTTAGTTAGTTAGTTAGTTACTTACTTACTTACTTACTTACTTATTTACTTACTTATTAACTTACTTGGTTCTGATCCAAGTTCTGGGAGCACACAATGCAACCTTTGCTGTGGAAATAGATTTTGCAGCTTTGAATTAAAGTCTCTGGATCTGTCACCTGACATTCGTAGAAATAGAATCTGATTAAATAGACTCTATCGCATATAAGACAAACTGAAAAGGAAGATGTTTAACTGATATTTTATACAACAGTTTACTATACACCCACTCTTCCTGTTTCTGTTTGGTTCAGTTGAGCTATTAGTGTGGCAATAGATGATCGTGATGAGTGTTTGTTAGCGAAATTACCCCATGATTGCTTTATTTCTTACCAAAGATTCTGAAAGCACGTTAATGAGCTCAGTGCTTATCCACACGACCATCGGGGGACAAATCCAATTCCGCCTGTAAAATAATGACAGCCCCTTCTTGGACAGCAAATGAGAGACAGGCCAAATTACAGCCAACACTTGATCATCTCCTTCAAAATGACCATGCATTTCTCTAAGGGGAGATGAAAACCAGCTTAGATAGTTTGCCTCTGGATGAATGTGTGGAAGAGAAGAACACATGCTGTTAATATGTAGAAAATGCCTTCTTACCAGTGAGGATTTTCAGTCTGGAACTTGGTTAAGGTCAGTGTTTATAATTCATTTACATTTTTAAATTCTTTATTTGCTTTAGCAAAAATAATGCATGAGTACTTGTTTTTTTTTTTTTTTTCTACTACCATTTTGCTTGATAATTTATTGTACACTGGCTTCCAAAGTTTTGGGGCAAACAATAATAATAATAATAATTTAAAAATAAAATAAAATAAAACTAAGAATATGTATTTGATCCCCTAATAAACATTTGTACAATTTAAAAGTTTTGGAAACGATTATTTATTTATTTATTTATTTATTTACTCATTTATTTATTTATTTATTTTATCTCCATATCTTAATTATTGTAACATGGTAAATGATGTTACAGTTCATTTTAGTCAATTAAATGCATCTCTGTGCATAAAAGTATACATTATCACAAACAAACACACTGTAAATAAACAAACAAACAAATAAACAAATAAAAATGTATATTTTTACTGCTCTCAGTTTTTGAACAGGAAGCTGAGTGGTTCATTGTAATAATTATTGTTAAATTCAAAATCTGCTGTGTTGTGTTTAGGAGAATCCCTTAACTGTGGAAAATTCACCTCTTGTGGCTTATTGCTTTAATATGCAGCACTGCATCAAGCAGAAAAGACCAAATAAAAGTCATTCCACCTTTTTTGTGAATGTAAGCTTCAATGATTTCATTAAAGAAGACATAATATATGTCAGAGGAGGCTCTTCACATCAGGAGGTGAAATATGGCCCAAAACAGGGGTGAAGCAGATTATCTCATTAACTTTAACAGGCTCATTTTTTTTTCTCTGCCTGAGATATAATGGAGAGGATGCGGTCAGTAGCTTTTAAAGGAGGCGCTTCAGTCCTGTAACTGTGTTTGTAAGAAAAGGTGCTAATAGTAAAGAAAGAGAAAGACAGAGGGAGACACATTTGTTGTGGGTTATTAACCTGTGAATGAGAGAAAGTGAATTGCTGTGTTTGTATGGAGCATTACCTCCCAATTATACACTGAGCATCTCTGTGTGTGATTGCCTCACAGTTAGAGATCATGTGATCTGGCTTTAATGCTTTATATGTCTCTATCTACTAGAGCTGCACGATTCTGGCTAAAATGAGAATCGCAATTTTTTTGCTTATAATAAAGATCGTGATTTTCTTATGATTCTATTGATGTCAAATAACGGTTGATATGAGCAGGCTATTATTATTGCTATTTCTCAAACATATGATAAAACAACAACAATAATAATGTGTTGGTATACTGTTGGTTAAAATGCTAAATTTTAAATAGACTTTGAATGGTGGACTTGAACAGACTTTAAATTAATCCTGGTTATTAATGCACAATAAAGTGATGACTGTGCAATTATGTACAATAATTCTGATGTTGAATTATTATGCTTGAGAAATATGCTTGCAATCTGTCATTGACATTATTAGACCATTTTTTTCTACTGTATAATCAGACATTTGTCATTATCAGATTCCCTCTTACTTTATATTTAACATTATGTAGGCTAAAGTAGTTACACTGACACTGTTAAACATTTATTTTCATGCACACTGTTAAACATATTTTCATGCTCCATGAAAGAAGAACATATTTAATGCTTGTAATCATTAATCTAAAATGCGATTTGATTATTTAAATAATTTGCTCGCTTTCGGTTTCATTTTCACTGCTACAGTAAGTGCCGTTCATACTTCCTGCGCGGCTCTCAAACGATCACTCTGTGCCACAAACTGAATGTTATTTACAACTTTATTACCTGTTATTCACAGCCTATGGAAGTTCTGTTCAATAAAGTAGACATCATTCACAGGTGCGCGCCTGCCATCTCTGTGGTAACAGCTCACGGTCAGTTCCCGTCACTTGTGATTTTGCGGTCGCGAAGACAGAAATGACATTTTTTGGGTCAATTTCTATTTAAAAAAATACAGTTTGTGACTCTTTCAACACCATTTAGAGGTGTCCACATTGCTGAACAATGTATGTAAACAATGTGAAGACTTGTGCGGCCGCCTTTGCTTCTCTCCTGAACTTATGATTGGCAGAATCGTAGAAATGCTGGTAAGGTCGTGTAGGGCAGTGTTTCCCCAACCCTGTTCCTGGAGGCACACTAACATTACATATTTTCGGTGTTTCTCTTATCTGACCCATTAACTTCAGGTTTTGGAGCCTCTTCTAATGTTCTGATGAGTTAATTCAGGTGTGTTTGATTAGGGAGAGGTTGAAAATGTGGACTGTTGGTGTGCCTTCAGGAACAGGGTTGGGAAACACTGGTCTAGGGAGTCGATTCGAGATCGCAATCTTTTTTCGATTAATAGTGCAGCTCTACTATCTACATTGCTGTATGCCTGTTTATCTGTCTATCTTTTATTCATCTCTGTGTTCCAGATCATCTGCATCCATCATTCCATCCAGCCATCATTCCATTCATCTCTGTCTGTGCATCTTTTTATCTGTTAGCTTATTTAATCTACTATATTTGTTCGTTCGTTCGTCCATCCATCCATCCATCCATCCATCCATCCATCCATCCATCCATCCATCCATCCATCCATCCATCCAGGTGTCCATCCATCCATCCATCCATTCATGTGCCCGTCTATCTGTCCATGTGCCCGACCATCCATCCATCCATCCATCCATCCATCCATCCATCCATTCATGTGTCCATCCATCCATCCATCCATCCATGTGCCTGTCTATCTGTCCATGTGCTCATCAATCGATCCATCCATCCATCCATCCATCCATCCATCCATGTGCCCGTCCATGTGCCCGTCCATCCATCCATCCATCCATCCATCCATCCATCCATGTGCCTGTCTATCTGTCCATGTGCTCATCCATCCATCCATTCATCCATCCATCCATCCATGTGCCCGTCCATCTGTCCATGTGCCCGTCCATCCATCCATCCATCCATCCATCTATCCATCCATCCATCCATCCATCTGCCCGTCCATCTGTCCATGTGCCCAACCATCCATTCATCCATGTGCCAGGTCATCCATCTAGTATCCATGTCCGTTTGTCCGTCCGTCCATCCATGTGCCCATTCATCCATCCATGTGCCCGACCATCCATCCATCAATCCATCCATCCATCCGTCCGTCCATGTGCCTGTCCATCCATCCATTACTCCATCCATCTGTCCATGTGCCCATCCATCCATCCATCCATTACTCCATCCATCCATCTGTCCATGTGCCCGTCCATCCATTCATTACTCCATCCATCCATCCATGTGCCCATCCATCCATTACTCCATCCATCCATCCATCCATCCATCTGTCCGTCCATGTGTCTGTCCATCCATCCATCCATCCATGTGCCTGTCCATCCATCCATCCTTGTGCCCATCCATCTGTCCATCCGTTTTTTCATTTCCAATATTCCTCTGTTTGTGTTTCCATCTGTCTGTCCATCGTATTCATCTGTCCATCTGACTGTTCATCCATGCATTACTCCATTCATCCATCCATCCATCCATGTACCCGTCCACCCATCCATCTATCCATCCATCCATGTGCTCATCCATCCATCCATCCTTCCATGTGCCTGTTCATCTATCCATCCATCCATCCATCCATCCGTCCATCCATCCTTGTGTCTCTTCATCCATCTATCCTTGTGTCCATCCATTTGTTCATTCGTTTGTTCATTTCCAATATTCCTCTGTTTGTGTTTCCATCTGTCTGTCCATCATATTCATCTGTCCATCTGTCTGTCCATTTCTGTATCAAACTGTCTGTATGTTTGTCCGTCCAACTGTCTATCCATTTCTGTGTCAATCTATCTGTCCATCTGTTCCTCCATCCATCAGTCTATTAATTTCTGTGTCTGTCCATCCACCTATTTGTCCATCTATTTGCTTGTCTGTCTGTTCTCCCATCAGTTCATTTGTCCATCCGTTTTTCCATCCATTCATTCATACATTCATCCTTCCATCCATCAACCTTATTTAGTTCAGAATTGTTCAGAATTGCTTTAAAATTCCTTAGGCTGTATATAATTCAGTAGCAAACAGCAAAATGCACTTTGACACCTACTGTGAAGATGATCTAACCGTCAAGTAAAACTTAAGTGTATATGCAAGAGTGTGTGGGATGTTTCAAGCTCAGCGTCATATGTGCTGTCACACTATAATTTAAGGAACTAAAAGCCCAGGGCCAGCAGACTGTCTGAAAGGCCATCTAAGAAAAAAAAAACCTGCAAGCAATTGAGCTTCTGTGAGTTCTGTGCTTTAAACTCGCCAAACGTTGAATCAGTCTGACCGCTGTTCTGCTTGGAAACCTCGAGTCTGACAGAAAGAGTAACCCAAGCACACCTCTCCCCAAACCAAAGGCGTTAATTAAGTTTAATTGTAGGATATTTCATAGTAACTAACTTTAATGGGTAACACTTGTCAAAGTCAAGTCCTGCTCAGTTGGGTTTTGCTGCACAGTGCCAAAACTGTCTGTCTTTGTGTGTGTGTGTGTGTGTGTTTTCCCTCAGGAGGTCCACATCATCTGAAATAAGGCTGGACAGTATGACAGTGTATATATTGTTTCCGCATTATGTAAATTGTCAATCGTAATAGATTTTTTATTCCTTACATAGCACGACATGTAGAGAAGAGGGCACAGCTAACTCATGTGGAGTGTGTGTGAGCCTGAGAGAAATGCTTGTAAGATCAGCAACCTGAGGTAAACTTTTGATTTAGATAAACTTTTTTTCGCATTATTATCAATATCTGCTCTATCATATAGAAAAATCATAAATATCGCTCCCAAGCAGCCTTCAGCTGTACATTTTAATGGGATGAGAACCAATGTGTATGGAGTGCTAAGAATGTGAATATTGGTGTGCGCGTGTCAGCATATGTGTGTATTATATGTATTAGGGCTGCACAATATTTTAACAAATGTGATACTGCAATATTTAATTTTTTGTGATAAATATTACGATATGAATTTGATGGTTTTCTGAAGAGTCTAATAGCATTTAGCTACAAACATTGAATATTCACAATGGAAAAAAATGATTTTCTGACTTTTCTTTGTAAATACAGTAATTCAAGAGATCTCACTTACATGTAGCTGATGATCTTTTGACATGCAGATCCTCGAGCCCGGGGCTCCCTCCCATTGCAAGGCGAGAGGGGAGTTTGAGCTCGGGTAGATCTCGAGAACTCTCCTGCTGTTGTAACTAATGGACAGATTAGGAGCATGTCTATGGTGCCAATTTGGATTAGTCAATTAACTTAAGTTGCATATTTTCGGACGATGGGAGGAAACTGCGGAACCTGGGGGAAACCCACGTGAGCACAGGGAGAAAGTGCAAACTCTGCACAGAAACGTCTGCTGGTTTGGTAAAGCCTGGAACTAGAGGCTTTCTTGCTGTGAGGCAACAGTACTAAGCACTGGGCCCCGTGTTACCCAAGGTTGAAGGGGGGATTCTTCAAACGAAGATAGCGGTGGTACGTTACCCAGGGTATTTGTAGTAGATTAGGAGTCATCTGATTAGTGCATTGAGAATTGGATAATGCGGATCCAGCTGCTAGCAATCATAAGCATGTGATCCTCTCGAAATTAGTTTATAAATAAACTTCATTTAAATACTATTCTGTAGCTCCTAAACAACTACAATTCAGACTCAACACTGCATATCTTGCGATGTGAGTATTGCTGATGTGCACATTGTGATATCGATTCTGAAATTATATATTGTGCAGCCCTAATATGTATAGTGCATAGCAGGGCTATTCAATTTGCGGCCCCCCGGGGTAATTTGTTCCAGCCCTCACAATAGTGCGACCAAGACATAAAAAATAAATTTAGTTTAGTAAAAAAAACGGTTGCTATAGTTATGAAGTGACGTGCGTCTGTTCAAGATAGCACGAGCTGCAGTTAAATGCTGCACAGAGAGTGAGTCACCTGACATTAAGCGAGTAACGCGAGCAGCTGAAAACATTTGCTTATGTTTGTAGAAAAGGCCTTTTGCACAATGCACTGATATCGTTAATAGGGATGGAATGATTAGGCGATTTCACTATTAACGCCTCTTTTATTTATTAAAGGCTTCTCAACGCCCCATTTCTGTTGCATGAAAAAAAAAGCTGCTGCAACTTAACAAAGTTATGCCAATACGCACGCACATTAGATTAACTATAGCAGCAAGACGTTGACATATTGTGTCTTTTCCGCACGCAAGTACATTATTTCCAATAGAGACATACGCATATTGGGAGCGGTGTGCGCATGGCTCGCAAGCGGATCGACGCACTCATGCCCTGCAGGTGCACACAGTAGAAATTATCTCATGCTGTAGTGCTTAGAGTTGTGCGTTATATTAGTGCAATGTTAGATGAATTATTACAAATCATTAAATAAAAATGATTATGTATGTATGAACGCAGATAATAACAAGAGTTCATTTAAATTCTTAGGTAATATATAGCTTAAATAATCATTAGACAAATACGCTTTATTCTTATTTTTATTTATTTATTCATTGTTCTATCATTTATTTTCATTGTAAAGTTATCACTCATGTTTAAACCAAAAACTTTTTCATTTATTTTTAAGTCTAAAGAGAGAAATGGACTACTGTTTGTTTTTTATTAATATTTTTTTGTGCTGTATTTGGTTACAGAGCAGCAATAAACAACACGTTAAAATATATGCAGTTTTCTTGTTATTTTCTAAGCTAGTAGTATTTTAAATTTAATAAATGCATAATAATCATGATAACCGTGAAACCATGACTATTCTTCAGACTATAATCGTACAACCAAAATCTATAATTGTTGCCTCCCTAATTGTTACTCGGTTTAAAACATAACATATGAATGTGTCTAAATATAGAAGAAGCCTACTGAAGCAATACACTGATTTTGTGCCTCGAAATATAGCATTTGGATATGCTTATAAAAAAACACCTTGTACAATGTAGTGATGTTATGTAGTTTGAAAATACAATATATTAACGTTTTAATGTAGAAAAAGTCAACATGGGTGTCTTTATGATTACAAATACAGCATCTGGGCTCTTATGTACTGTTGTGTCATCACTTATATTGCTAGTCATGTCTCTCCGACCTCTCTTTTGGAATGATTTTTATGAACTGGCCCCCCTGACAAACTAATTGAATAGCCCTGGTGTGTAGTATGGTACCATTACCATTAACAATTTTGGTTTGTTCTGCTGTGTCATTTTGACATGCTGCTTACTATAAAATTTAGAAATTGTAAAATAGTGCTTCAGTATGACTCAGTCCACTATTTGAAGATGCCTAATATAGACTACATAAGTTTGGCTTTGTACGATTTATTTGTGTCGTCTGTAAGACTGTGTAGTCTCCTGGGCGTGATCCCTGTTACTCATTCTGTTTTTAACAGTTCTCTCCACTTGTCTGAGGTTTTTGGGTGACCAAGCTATTTCTTCCCTTGCTCGTAAAATCTGCAACTCACTCCACTACAATATTAGGCATGCACAATCTTTAAGTATTCCTGAAGACTCACTTTTTTAAAGTAGTTTTATTTTTATTATTTAGAGTATTCCTGACTTGTTTTATTGTTATATCATTGTCTAACCTCTACATAATGTTTTTCCCACCATCCTTCTATCTTTTAAGTGCAAATCTCTTTGAGAATTAAGTTTTACGGTGCTATTTACAAATAAATTATTATTATCTATCACAGAAAAAAAATTTGTTTTATGTAAACGTCATTCTGTTCACTTTCAAGTTCACTTACTCAAGTTCTTCACATCAAAACCAGTTCACCGGGTTTCATAGACCAGTGTTTCCCAACACTGTTCCTGAAGACACACCTACAGTACATATTTTAGATGTCTCCCTTATCTGAGCCATTAACTTCAGGATTTGGAGTCACTTGATGACTTGATTCAGGTGTGTTTGATTAGGAAAAGGTGAAAATGTATACTGTTGGTGTGCCTTCAGGAACAGGGTTGGGAAATACTGTCATAGACAACATAAGCAGTTGGGATGGTCTAATTTTTTTATTTCAATAATTTCTATTCACAGTCAATAATAATAATAGTTATAATTCATAATTCATAAAATAGCACATTACATTAAACTTCTAACAAATTTCCCCCTTAAGTGATGTCTCAGATATTTTAGCTTCATAATTAACCACATATATATTAAGTTTAATTTATGCTGTCTGTCATAAGTCTTTTTATTTCAGCGAGTGCCACATGTGCAGCAGCCTTTTGCCCCTGTGGTCATGGCATGTGCTCTCAACCCAGATTAAGTTCACTTCCACTCGATTTAGTTCCTCCAGATCAGGTTTTATTGCTCTCCACCCTTTGTTTACCCACACAGCATTTCACAAGACTTCAATTAGGATTTGAAGTTTCATCTGGCAGCGTGAATATTGACCTTGAGTCTCTCAGCACATATCAAATCGTGCCCTTCTCCGAATGAGTCTGGACTCACAGACACGATTCGCCCATAGGAGATGAGTTGGAAGGATTCCTTTTTGGATTTTTTTTTAGAGTTCGCGCCAAACTTATGGCTGACTACTTAGCAGCATCTCAATTTAATTACATCGCCCTTTCACGTTTTCCTTTTGCACATTCTTTTGTTCAGCCAGCGTGTTTAATTATCTCTGGTATTATTTTACAAGAATGAAGACTTGATGGTGGCCTCAACCTCCTAATATCACAGTCAATCCAAATGAATGTGCTATATTGGCATGGCACGCTCTCTTTCATTTCATCAGCCAGAGTATTCCCTCACTGTCCACCCTCGTTTTCCACATCAAACGTAGTAGTGCTACATTTCTCTCTCCTCACCCTTTGGGTCCAGCTGGCAGCGGCGGTCTGTATGCCATATGGGCTTCTGCTATATATAGACCAGCACGTTCACGTTCTACTGTAAATCCCTTCACTCCTCCGCATCCTAGAAGGCTGGTGAAGGTCATGAACTTTCACAACGTGCAGAACAACTAGATGTGTATGGAGGTTAAACCCAAGAGCGCAAAAAGGAGATAGAGAAAGATTATGTAATCTTAATGTGTGTATGTACACCTTGGTCAATGGGCACTCTGCTAATTCGTAGGATTAAGCAGCGTAATATGAAATTGTTTGTGTGGGGCTGGGATATGATCGAGGCTGTGGCTTTTTAAAAGTAATTGTTTGGAGGAGAAGAAAGCAAGAGTCAGAAGGTTATCTTCCCTGAAAAGTTTTAATTTCCTGTGTTGCCTGTCTGTATGGTCGGCAGATTTTGACCTGTCGAAGTAAGGCTGTATTATATTTTGAAATAAAATTGGTGCGATATGGCTCAGTGAGATTATTAGATAGCAAGGGTTGCAATTTAAATTAAAGAAATAAACGATGTGCAGTTTCAGACCTGAGTTCAATATTGTTTTCACGTGTGTTGTTCTTGATGTGATGATGTTTCAGAGATAAAATACAGATGTAAATATCAGTATTGTAATTTGAGAGTGTTAATGCAAATTATTTATATTATTTGGAGTATGTTTTCTATATCTTTTTTCTTTTTTTTGTTGTTTGTTTGTTTGTTTTTTAACATTTATTTAAAGATTTGCAATGACAGAACAGTGGTATAGCTGTCTCATGTCTTCAAATACAATAATATAGCCATCTATTATAAAATTGTCCAACGTCTAGTAATTCAAGTATTTTTGTGAAGGGTAAAATGAACAAAGTACACAAACAAACAAATAAATACATGCATACATGCATACATACATACATACATACATGCATACATGCATGAATACATCAATCTTTCGCTGTTCTGACTCCAAAAATTCCCATAGATGATTTCAGATATGCCAGAAATCATAAGTCAGTTTTTCAAAGGGTAAGAAAATGGCAATCTGATCCATCCACATGTTGACCAATGGAATGTTAAGGGAGGACCACAACAAAAGGATACCTTCCCTTACAAGATAAGTACAAATGTGTAACACAGATTCTAGTCCATGACTACGGTATTGAACTTGATGGTATGCTTGTGTGCTCGTTTTTGCAATTGTTTTAGAACTTCTGATTCAGTTGCCTATGAGATAAATTATTAGGAATAATAAATGGCAGAAAACGGTCAAACTTGCTCTGCAAACGAGTGTTTGCACCACTATACAGACAAAGCAGAATAATATAATAGGAAAATATCAGTTTGCAACATCAAGCAGCATAACGAGCTGTTTTAAATGTCTAAAAATGAATGGAAGTGAATGAGAGCGGAAGTCTCCAACCTAAAAGATTCAAATTGCTGCTTCCGTTCATACGCAAAGAATAAGGTGAAAAGAGTAGCACGCACGCACGCACGCACGCACGCACGCACGCACACACATAAATATATATATATATATATATATATATATATATATATATATATATATATATATATATATATATACACAAAAGGTAAAATGTGCACCCTATACTGCCACTATACTATCAGTTTTGTCAGTCAGTACCGTTGTGGACTTGTGAAATTGTCTGTATTTTGGAATGCTTAGATTTCTGCTTTCTGTTCCAAATAAGGAACAAGGACCTCAGGGGTTTGAAACGACGTGAGGGTGAGTAATTAATAACATAGTTTTCATTTTTTGGGAGAACTATTCCTATAAGTCTGTCAAAAGTAATAGGAATTCTAAGCATAACAAATAAAACCCTTTTTTTATCCCTCATCTCGAGTAGTCCAGCCCAAAAGTATGGTTGGTCAAACGAATGAACAGATGCATGAATTGGTGTACAGAATGCACAGACACATGCATGAACAATTAAGCACAAAAACAATCTAGGGTTATTGTAAGTGTACAGAATTTTTCTTTTCTCATTGTCTTTTTTGTGGCAAACGTTTATTTTCAATCAGCTTGCTTTATTATAAAGGGCACGAGGAGTGCTTTCATTCCAGAAGGAGTGCCAGAGTTTGGTGCAGACAGGCGTGATCGGGTGACTGAGTCTGAAATGGGGCAGTGAAGGAAAGTCAACAGAGATTCCATATATACTTACGTTCCACATGCACGCACACACACACGCATGCACGCACACACACACACAGAGAGAGAGAGAGAGAGAGAGAGAGGCACGAGATTCAGCTGGTGGAAAGATCTATTCAAGATGTTGATATTTTGGTAATTAATGTAATTTTTATGAGATAGATTCATGGAATTTTTATTATTTTTTTAAGTAAACTCTGTGTCCTTTTACAGCTCCAGCACACATGGTGGAAGAGGCTGTCCAGGCACTCTCCCACCATTTTCTGCAAAACTCCAAAAACGTACCTCCAAATACAATTGAAGGCATTATTTTTTACCATATGAGTTTGCTTTCCAACAATGTAAACTTGCTCGCTAGCTCACCTACTACAACATTGGAGTTATTATAGAGTTAAAGTCACTGTTTAAAAAAAAATGTGCATAATATATGGTTAAAACCGCTGGAATGTAAGTAAATAAATAGGAATGTAAATACATTTCATAATAAATTTCATTAATTTATTGTCACACATCAATGTTTTGAAGTACTAACGTTTACACAATGTATCATTGTTATACAAACAAAAGCATAATGTGTGGTTGAGAAAAGTCATACAATGAACCAGTGCACATCACAAATAAAGTTTCCCACAAGCAGAGTAACATACTAATAAATAAAAGGTGCTCAAAGTCAATAGCCCCTTTCGCACAGTGATATCGGTAAATATATGGAAAAATTATGGAACGACTTTACTGGCAAATTAAAAAAGCGCTGTTCACACAGGCGAGGACGTTATGGAATTTTTCCGGAAAAGACCTTTCACACATCCATTCCAAAGTGCCGGTAAATTCTGACATTAACCAGAAATTACCTCTAACGGATTGGCCTGCATTTGTAAACATTTGACTACATTACAAACTCTGTGGATGGATCAGTATAGTGAACAACTTCGATGAAAACATATGGAGCAACACTTTCGCATGTCGAGATGTGTGATGATATGTGTGTGTGCTGGCACTCACGGGCTGCTTCACGAGCACACGCGACTCGTCAAGCAACTGAAGGAAGCAGAGCTTGAAGGTAAACAAACAACGGCTAATCATAAGCATCTTATCGATAATTATTTACATTGTTGGCATTAATATGAACATATAAACGTTATCTGACTAACCTTTAGCAGTTAAATGTGTCTGGCATAATATTCAAAGGCTTTTATTTCCATAAACCGTGCGGACGTGAATGCGTATGAGTGTTCTGACGTCTTCTAAAGCAGACCGCCAATTTTTTACTGATATTTTTATCAATATTATTGAGGTGGCTTGTTGTATTATTTTTAAACACTTAACAGCTGTTTGATTTCTTTTTCTGTTACACTTTTTTGTATAACTACTCACTATATTTCTGTTGAAATTGCCACAAAAATAAAATAATCAATGTAATATAATTTGCACAAATTTTTCATGAGCCCAGGTTGGAAGAACGGTGACTGCGAGATATTAAAACAGAAAAAAATTCAGTAACTGTAGTCCTACTGTTCCGTATATCGTGAGTGGTGTTTTACAGCAGACAAATCTCATTTTCCATAGTTGTCTATGATTTTCTTTGATATATTAATCAATGTTTTTGTACATATAGATTTTTCCCACAGTTTCATATTTATTCCATTATAGAGTCATAATGCAGATCCCATTCATCTGTCTGTTATAAGGATCACATTTAAGCCAAGAGAGAGAGAGATGATAGATGTCTTATTATATCTGCCGGGCTGCATCGATTAATCTGTCACCATCGTTTGCTCTGTACATGCACATTGTTAGCATGGATATATGGCAAGGTGGTTTCTACTCTAAACACACAGATGATTTGTGGACTGGATTATGGTATATCTCTGAACTGCTCCCCTGTTGTTCTGTGGTTCGAGGCTCCACACCAACACACACATGGAGCCAGTTTTGGAGGGGGAAGCATCCTGTCCACTTTTATTGGTTGATCAGTGTGCCAAAAACACAGAACAGGCCTTCTTTCTCTAGATAAAGGACATGACTGTCTTAAGTTTACGGTTAGTTTATAGTTATTGCCCAGACTTTTCATCAGAGTAGTCTGGATACCAGAATTCACGGTATCTACTTGGTCTTAAAATGTCTTAAATCTCAAAAGCTAAATTGTAGGCCTTAAAAAGTCTTAAATCTACGAAAATATTGTGCTGTAGGTCAAAAATCTATTTTAATGGCTCTTAAATTACCTTTGATCATGTAGCTACCCAATCTGGCCACAACACACATACAGTCACCAACAAGCCATCTCAATAAAACTTTATTTCTTTTATTTAAAAATAGCATTTAATTACTTTTCTTACAGTAACATTTGTTTAAAAGTTCTCTGTTTATTTACTGCTGAGGATACTGACCTGACCGATTTTTTTTATTTTAATTTTTATTTATTTATTTATTTATTTATTTATTTATTTATTTATTTATTTATTTATTTATTGTTATTTAATTATTATTATTATTAAATTAAATTATTGTCACTGTATTATTAAATGTATTAAATTATAATCATTTTTTAATTGGTCAAGTGAAAATCTTTTCCAACTGGGATATTCAAAAAATATCTTTAGCATTTAGCCCGGTAAAAGTCTAAAATTTATTTTAATTTACATTAAAATTTACATTAATTCATAATAATCTTAAAATTGTCCTAGAAAGTCTTCAATTTAGCTTGGGGAAACCCGCAGAAGCCCTGAGAACAGCACAAAAAATATTTACTTAGTATTATTATTTAAAAATTAAGTAAATTTGTGTTAAAGTTCCATAAACATGCCCTATCCTCTTAAAAAGTTGAAATAATTTAGAATAATGTACAATATAAAAATGAATACCTAAATAATTATCTAATGTAAATAATAATAATAATAATAATAATAATAATAATAATAATAATAATAATAATAATAATAATAATAATAATAATAATAATAATAATTAAAATCATAAATTAACATATGGACTGTTACTGCTAAAAATAAATAAATAAATAAATAAATAAAGTTGACTTTTTTCCTCATATGCCAGACTTTGTTTA
>NC_079443.1:27477887-27485387 GCF_903798145.1 Danio aesculapii | reverse complement strand
AATTTATTTTAATAATCTAATGATTATTTTTGATCAAATAACGAGACTTTTGGGGATTTAAATAAATGTTTTCAAATAAATTTACCGATTTAGAATATAGGGTACATTCAGCAAGTGATGAAGGGAAAACATTGCCTGCAGCCACATTGTACATATCATTGAGTTAACGTTTATATTTAGCACCCTTGCATTGTCTATGAGAATCAGAGCAGTTGTAATATAGGAACCTAGGCTGTAGCTGTACGGCTACAAACTGTAGTATGTGCAAACTTGAGGCCATTAATCAAACGTCATCTTATGCATGTCGGAGGCATGAAAGCAGAATGCCACGACTGCACAATAACAGCCTGTACTGCAAGATCATGCGTGATTACTAGTGTTGATGCATGGGGTTTGTTGACTGGGTCAGCAGAATCTGTTTTGCCGTTTATTACAATTTCAACAGAGAGGGTTGTCATACAGAACCAGACCTGATCCCTGTACAAAACGGAGAAATCCACAGGATAATGGAGGAAAAATGTTCTTCTTCATCTCTTTATTTGTTCTCTCAGAGTACCCGCAGGGTCTTAAAGACATTGAAAAAATCTTAAATTTGAGACTCTCAAATTAGGTCTTAATAGCTTTGAATTTGGTATCCAAAGTCTTGGATTTTGTTACAAATGTCTTATTTTATTTATTTAGTTTTGCCTTTCCTAGGGTTAAAGTTCATACCATAACAAAATTAACTATTACTAATGTAGGCTAATTAAAGAATTCATGCAGCGTAACATTGAGTGCATCTCGCGCTCCACCTCATAGCAAATAAGTTCGTCGACGTAGCTTGAGGCGAGTGCGATTATTTACAACGCTCCAACTACTTAAAAACGCAGACACTGTGCACAATTTCACTGTGTGTGTGTTTGCTGGATCAGTCTTTCACTGTCACTTAAAGCAGAAGCTCTTATTTCACTGCGATTGAGAGAATGTAAAACTCTCTCTCTCTTTCTCACTGTGGCCCACTTGACCTTCTGGTGTGACTTTTCCTCTCCTCTTGGCTGTTACAGCGATACTTCTGGATAGAGGTCTGCATTAGAGCTTCGGGAACCGACAAGATTTCTTGCGGGCAGGAATACATTTCTGAATAAAGCGCTGTAGCGGCCGGTAAATCGCTCCCGAGGGAGCAAGCGTGCGCACGTGTGTGGATGTTTATGTGTGTGAATGAGAGCGAGCGTAATGCTGAGTGTCGATTGCTTGGTGCTTTGTGTCTATGTGTGTGTCGATGGCATGATAATCGTAACCGTGAGACCAGTGTAGGTTCACACTTCTAATTTCTACATTAGAAGCATAAGGAACATCCTATCTTGCTGTGGCTTAACACCAACTCTACGGCAAACGCGGTGAGAAAAATCCACAAGCAGAAGTTAACAGGACTTGAGAGTCTGGGCGAAAAAATTTCAGCCAAGGCAGCCGAGCTGCGAAGTCTATAGTGTTCAACACCAAGTTCAAATTTATTTGTTTATTAAAAATCAAATGTGTGTGACGCTGTTGCGTATGTATTAAATATAACTGACAATTTAAATAAAATGTTTTATTCAATTCAAGTAGTCACTTGTACATAATTATTTTCTAGGGTTTATAATTTATACAGATTTTACATTTTTCCCTCATACTTCTGTCGAATGGGTATGAAGTTGGCATTGAATTTTATTTGAAACTGTATTAAAAAGGTCTTAAAAAGCCTTGAATTTCATTTGGAGGATCCCGGGGGTACCCTGTTTCTGTCCCTGTCCTCGTCTCAGGGTGAAGTGATGCACATGTTTGAGCACACCTGCCTTAAAAACACACACACACACTCTCACACACCTGCTCCACTCATATATAATGATGTCACTCTTAAGTGCTCAAGATCAGCTTTATACAAGACCTGCTGCTGCAGATCTGACAGATGGGATAACAGGCAAAGATCCACTGACAACATAGATTCAGACGCTTCAGGTGTAGAGGAATTACGTATAACGCTTAAAATAAAAAGATGAAAACCTCTGCCTCTTGATGAGCACTTTAGGATAGATTTCCCTTATTGTAGAATCACTTAAATGATTTCGTCTAGAGATAGTCTGTCTGGGTCAGTAAAACAATTGCTGTGGACATTTCAGAGTGCAAATGTCAAGATTGTGTTTTTGTTAAGACGTTTTCATGACATTTTTAGTGAAACGTTGGACATTATTTTCTGAGTGGATGAACATGTCTGATTTAGATTGATATATATGTTGAATAGACTGCTTTGCTGGAAAATTATGCTAGCAGGTAGTTACAGTAACTGACAGTTTATTCATTTCTCATAGATATTTCCATTAGATGTCACCTACCCTGTTGTTGTCTATTGGAAGGAATGCGTCAATAGAGCCGCCATTTTAGTACAGGGTAGCGCTCCTTTAAAAAGAATGTGGGACCAAGGTGCAGTGGAGGATTGGCCATCCAGAGCCAGAGATATATACACATATATATATATATATATATATATATATATATATATATATATATATATATATATATATATATATATATATATATATATGATTGGGAGTTTTCACAGTGGTATGCATGCAAATATATTTTTTTAATTACTAAAATTATAATTTTACATCACTTTTCTATATCGATGGATAAGTGACCGCACAGGCATTGCATTTAAACGTATTATCTCCCTCCCTGTTAAATCTGATCTAATCCGTGTCCTGAAACACACCCCTTCTCCTACTTTCACTTCTCATTCTAACGGAGGGAGCGATTCTAGCACCACAGCATCTTGTCGTCATATTTCATATACATTGTTTGCTTATTTTATTCAACAAAACTAGCATAAACCTAGAAATTAGTGCAAGTTGGTGCTACTTTGCTTTATGGTGAATGCAGTAAGTGACTGTATTATCATCAATAACGTTAGCCTACTTGTTTAGCACAAATGATCATAACATACAACAATGTAAAAACGAAATCTTACCTATGAAATGTTCTGCCTTTGTGCTTTGTTTTCTTTGTTTGTTCGTTACTACACCCATACACAGCGCGAAAGTCCAGCATGTTCAGATTGGCTTTAGTCTTGACTAGTGCGGTTGAATGACATTTGTGCTGGGAACACTGTACAAATATGGCGGCGCTTTTGGCTCAGGGTCCGTATGCGAAATCTAGTGTATATATCTATGCTTCATTACTATAAAGGCTTTAACTTCTACAAAACCAAAAACTGTTTCCACATTGCCTTGTTTTTTCCCCACTTTTAAAAAATGTACACATTGCTTTATTTACACTTGCATAAATAAATTAGCTTTTCATTGTGTTGCTTAATTAGATTACCAATGCCCTCTTGCAGTTTTTTGTTTGTGTTTTTTAAGTCTTAAATGTATTAGGTTTAATATATAAATCAAATATTCTAATGTTCCCCTTCATTCTGAGTCTGTCTTCGTACCATTCTAGTTGAAGATGAAAATCAACTCTTTGACATTTTCTCTTTTCTCTTTTTTCTTTTCTTTTCTTTTCTCTATTATTTTCTTATTTCTTTTCTTTTCTTACCGATTTTTTTTTAAATCTAAAACCTTGTTTTACTCTTGCTTATATAAGTATGTATGAGTCTTGCGTTATACCATTCTTTTTGAAGATGAAAATCAGCTCTTTGACTTTTTCATCTTTTCTTTTCTTTTCTTTTCGAACTAAAATAAAGGTGAAAATTTTGACCTCAGAGGATATGTTAATTTATAGACCACTTTATTTTTGCTCTCTTCAAATTGAATAGTATTTTTCTGCCACCTAAAGCCACAGCTGTCATTGCTATGCTTTTCCCTTTTCTTTTGCATTCTTTGAACTGTAGCCTTGATTTCTCCCTCTTTTTATCCTACTTAGTCTTTTTCAAGAGCACAAGTCTATCTGTACGCCAACAAAGTACCTATAGAGATTTTTTTTTTTACTAAAATTCAATGATTATTTAAAAAGAAAGTATTTGTTACGCACACACACACACACACACACACACACACATAACTGTTACAAAAGCATTTTAAATATTGATGAGGTGTGTGATTGATGTAGAAGTGACAAGGCAGATTTTTCCACATGTTCTGGGCTTGTCAAACGTTGAGTGACTATTGGACACAAATATATAAACTATATAACTATTTTTGGTGTACCTGAACACAAAACTTCATTGACAAATAAATGGAAAAAATGTTATTGCCTTCGCTACTTGATTAGCAAGGAGAGCTTCAGTGTGGATGTGCGATCTGGTTTTCTATTTGAAATTAAGACTACTGGGAAAAAATTGCTCTGAATTTAAAATTAATGTCTAGAGATGTTAAAACACGTCTTATATAGTTTAAAAATTTACATAGACTCCTAAGAAACTGCTCAAAGCAAGTTTCAAAAACAATACAGAATGCTAGCGATGCCAAGAAGCAGGTGACCTATTTCATGTATTATGATAATGTTCAGAAGTCCAATATTTTTGGAGAGAAGTGCCATGAATACCTTTTAAAGATATTGCAGACCCAGTATGACTTTTCCCCAAGCTTATACATTGGTGACCCCTGTCCCTTAAGCCACATGAATAAAGCTGAATCACAGTGGATACAGAGCTGCATCATGCTTGGCAGACGGGGGATCTTTGAGTGGATCCCAGAGTTAGGACGAGTTGCAGCTTTCGAAAGACTCTCCTACAGTTTACATGGAAGGATTGGAATTTATTTTGATAAATGGGAACATTTCGGAATTTCTGCGACCCACAATGCT
Source organism: Danio aesculapii (assembly GCF_903798145.1). Lineage (NCBI taxonomy): Eukaryota > Metazoa > Chordata > Actinopteri > Cypriniformes > Danionidae > Danio > Danio aesculapii. The sequence continues at coordinate 27,480,626 of NC_079443.1, read as the reverse complement.
CGCAAACATGTAATGAGACAAAATAATAGTAAAGGCTACAATATTAGCAACCCCTCACCCCTTTTTGTGTGTTTTTTTTTTTCTTTTTTCTTTTTTCTTGTATGCATTTTGGTTTGGCTTACTCAATTTTCATGACATTATTTATTTATTATATTTATTTATTTTGTATTGTTCTGCTTTTATATAAACACTCTGTATTTGATATCCATCTGCATTGTTTGAAATAAGAAAAATGAATAAAAAGTTCAAATCATATATTTATATAAATCATATATTTAGAAAATAATATATTTAATGAAGGGATTTGTCCAAAAATGTTATGAGACATGGTAACCTACTTTGAACAAATGAAGACTCTCTCCTTTAACTGATCTATATAAAGAAATTTGTGTAAACAGGTTTAAATGTGATCACTAATATTGTTTGACTTTATGTAGAAGACCACTATAAACTTGTCAGATTATTGATTTGTATTATCATGTAGGTATTAATTTATTTGAATTATTTTTACAATTGATATTGTCTAACCTCAAATGTAGACAATACTGTAAAGGTTTTTTTCCCCTCTCTGTGTTGTAATTTTATTTTTATTTGACTTTAACTTGTTTGTTCATTTATTTCGGCAGCAAGGGTTGTTATGGAACAAATACAACCTCGATTGTACAAAACGTTTGGAAAAACAAAGGAATTTTGACATGAAAATCAGGCCAGATTTTTTTTTTGCTTTTCGATATACTACAAGGTGCAACTATTGTTCAGAATTAACAACATTATTTTATGAGTGAGTACATCTTAAATCCATGTTTTTGTCTTACACCAAATCACCAAGTGAGTCAATAATATGTGTTCAGTATGTGTTTGAATATTTTATGTCTGTTACAGTATATCACTCATCATATCTATAAACAGAGAGGAGTAACTTTCACTGCAGTGTTTTGTTTTGCTTTCCAGAAGAAGCATGCAATGTTATTTCTGCACCCAAACTTCCATATCGCTTCTTTAATGTCATCCGTACTACTTTCATTATTTCAGTATTTGTTAAACTCATTGGATGTTAATCTCTGAACAATCTACTACTGTATGTGTGTCACAATCTTCTCAGTACTATATAAAAAAGAAGACGACTTGAATTTATGGTATGGGTAGGCAGTCACTTTCCATCTAATTAAAATAGAGTGCTTGTGTTGAATGCTTTGCTCACACACACTCACACACTGAGAGAATTTATAAAGATGTAAACAACCTTGGTAAAGCCATATGACGTGTGGTTTGTAGCGTACTGTACAGAAGCCTGTATAAATAATGTAAACGATCCCCCTGACGGTTCAGTGAAGAACTGGAGAACTGCTCGTGAACTTCAGCCTCATGATATACTGGAGCCATTAAGCAGGAGTGTGTGTGTCTGTGTGTGTGTGTGTGTATTGTGTCTCTCTGTGTGTGTTTGATGACGATAAATGGCCAGGCTTTACATGATCAGGATCAGGAGGGTTAAAGGTCACATATCCAAGCAGACTCGCATAGATTTGAATGCTTTCAGACTCTCGTACACTGCATGTCCTGCTGTCTTTACATTGGTGGCTGCTGAAATCATGCCTCTGGAAACCCGAACCCTGCCGAGCGCAGAAATACAATCATAAAGGTGATTTGTCAATGAAGTGTGTGTGCATGTGTGTGTGTGTAAAGTGGCTGTGAACCTTACAGGCAACATCAATCTAAATGAGACAACTCCCATTTGTTTTCATCAGTATGTGCGTATGCGAGTGCATGTGTATGTGTAAGCATCCAAGTATTTGTGCTTGTGTGTGTGTGTGTGTGTGTGTGTACTTTTATTCCTTATGTTTTGTGGACGTCATAAGTATAGCAATATCAGTAATTTTAACACTCTGGCATCGGCAAATGCGTATCCTCGTTTTGAGACATCTTCTCCTGATAACGTCGAAAATAACTTAAATTACACTTTCAGTTTTGATCGTACAGATAAAAGCAATACATCAATCGAATCTGTTAGGTGTCTACTTTTTTGTGTACGCTCACAATAACAACAAAAGTGTGTGCTTTTGCTATATAAGGGAAATAAACGGTGTACACATTCTTTCTTTTGTCTCTCCGCGAACTGTTTTTAAAAACGCGTCAATAAAATGAACTGAAACTCTGCGAAAACAAAACACACTAACATGAGACATATCTTGAAAGCTTGAAGTGTCTACTTTTAACTGCAGTGGGTGCGTGTTGAAAACAAACATTGCTTGATAAAGTAATCGGTATGAAACCAACACTATGTATAGTTTCGCAGTCTGAGCTTACTAATTTTAATGCAACCACATTGTCCACGTGAGACTCGCACGACATGTAAACTGTGGTCAGAAAAAACAGCAGAATCTCCATGAATACATGAGAGATATACATGAGAGACACACCTGCATAAAGCTTGGAAAGTGTACTTTCCAACTCATTTTGAAAACAAATGTCATCTCGCTAGGTAATCCATAGAAATCTCCCGGGACCACCGTGATCTGATGCTGCTTTATTCAGAACATGAAAGTTTGGAAAGTGTTAACTAAGGCTGCAATTATTTGGGCAATATATATATATATATATATATATATATATATATATATATATATATATATATATATATATATATATATATATATATATATATATATATATATATATATATTGTTTTTTTTTAAGTAATTGTTGTTTAAAATATTAAATAAATATTTAAAAAATTTTTAA
>NC_079443.1:27460387-27472887 GCF_903798145.1 Danio aesculapii | reverse complement strand
GCATGTACAACCCCAAATCAGAAAAATGTTGGGACAGTATTATGAGAAAAAAGGGATTTCTAAATGTACTTTGACTTACTTGACTTGCAAGAACCAAAATCGTAATGCTGTTTTATTTTATTTTGAAAAAACAAAACCATAAACATTGTGAGGAACTCATTCAATAATGTTTGTTGTATTGTCTGCAATGAAATACAAGTCAAATTAAATTTAGAAATCACTACTTTTTTATTTACATGTCATACTGTCTCAGCTTTTTTTTTGATTTGGGGTTTTTAATATGTTATCATTGGATTTGTGACTGTTTTGTTTCAAAATGCATAATTCAAATTTATCGGAAAGTCACTGCAAAAACAAACAAAAAAAAACCTTTTAAAACATTTAATGTCATGTTCCAATGTTGACAACTTGTCTCCTATAGGTCAGCATGTGTTTAATGAGCTGTTTTCCTGGGCATTCACTGTGGTTGTGTTCAGCAGATTTGTAGACATGACATTAAGGAATGAGCTTACAGAAATCCATCCAGAGAAAAAGTTATTAGAGTAAAAAAAAGGTCACTGTTAGCACTAAAGTTTCTGCTATGTTAAATATATGCTTCACTCAAAAACGGAACATTTTGTCCCTATCCCAATTCTACCCCTGTAGGCTGATTTATATTTCTGCATCAAGTGTACACGTTTGCTCCAGCACAGCCTACGTGTGGCCGTATAGCCCTCGCCGTGGCCGTTGGCGATGCTGCTGCATAGTCACAACGACGCGTAGTACAAGCTCTGAGAATGGTTGGCTTGGTATCGCTGATAAGTGTGAGCGGAAGTGAGAGCCGTCCGAGCCTGATGGAGCGAGTGTTTACAAGTGTGGAGTCCCATGTAGGAGGTCCAGATGGGAAGTTTTGTTTTGTGTTTACCTTATGATCAAAGTTGTTTCACGTCCACCTGTTCCCACCTCAAAATGAGCTAGTTTGAGCTACCTCTGCATTAAGGTAGCATTCAGAAAAAAGAAAAAACACGCGCGAAGAAACTTAACTCAGAGGAACATAAAGACCTACTGCCAGCTAGCGTTTCATAAGTGTTATCGCAGAGCAACACAAACAACTCGCAAAAGTATAAATGCACAGCAACGCGCACTGCATGCACCGTGGGTCACGCCGATCACCTGACGCAGAAGCATAAACCAGGCTTTAACCCTTACCTTACTACCCCTCGTTTTGCTTGTTTATGTGAATGAGTAGGGGTGTCTCAATTCTCTTTAGCTTGAAGGCATAGGGTTAAGGGGAAGGGCTAGACAGCCCTAAAAATTGAGATTTTTCGGGACCATGCTTGGGTATGAAAATTTCCCAGAACACACCAGCCACAACGGCAGCATGGCAGCACACGGAAGTAAGGAGATGCACAAACTAGTATTTTTTGTCATTATGAATTTTTTGATAGATGTAAAAAAATCAACACACAACATATGTTATAATACATTCATAACGGCGTTCATGTTTTACCATGATGGTTTAAAAAAAAAAATAAAATAAAAAAAAAAAACTGCTAAATTTCGCTATCTGTAATCCATAATAATAACTTCTGTATAGCAGTCCCACAACATTCTGACACTCGATGACACTCAAATACCCTGTCAGAAAAGTCTAGTCATTGGGAATGAGCTTTTACAGTGTCTATTACAATGTTAATGTTGTTTTTATTTGTTTACATAGATGAATATGACCATGGTGTAAATGCACAGTACAGTTACGATCTTATTGTCACATTAGATCGTTGTAATAACATGATATTGTTGCCTTCTATGATTTTTATTTTGTTTTTTTGAAGATGAATGCCAAAAATGGTATACTACTGGAATAACTACAGCAGTCGTGATCGTCTGATCTCATATGAAGAAAGAGATCGTGATGACATATGATGACATGTGCAGGTGTTGTAGTGCTTGTAGTACCCATTTCTTAGGGGTAAATCAAGAATTCTCTTTCTCTTCACACTTTCCCTTCACACTCTGTTTAAAGGGCCAAGGGGAAGGAGAAAGGGAATGGGTAAAGGTACAAAAATAGAATTTGGATTGGGCCTTAGTCAAAATTATTCACCCATCACATATCCCTATTCCAGAAATTGTATTGAAAACATGTAGCCAATGACTTCCATAGTATTTATTTCCCTACTATATGTCAGTGACTACTGACATGAAACACTTGAAACTAGTGTTGTCAAAATATTGATAAATACTGATATATTTAAAATAATACAATCTTGCTTTTGGTTGACATTTCAACACATTTCTTAACATAATAGTTATAATAACTCATTTCTAATAACTTATAATAACTGATTTATTTTATCTTTGCCATGATGACAGTAAATAATATTTGACTAGATATTTTCAAGACACTTCTATACAGCTTAAAGTGACATTTAAAGGCTTAACTAGGTTAATTAGGTTAACTAGGCAGGTTAGGGCAATTAGGCAAGTTATTGTATAACGATGGTTTGCTCTGAAGACTATCGGAAAAAATAAAGCTTAAAGGGGCTAATAATTTTGACCCTAAAATGTTTTTTTAAAAATTATACACTGCTTTTAGTTTAGCCGAAATAAAACAAATAAGACTTTCTCCAGAAGAAAAAATATTATCAGACACACTGTGAAAATTTCCTTGACCTGTTAGACATCATTTGGGAAATATTAAAAAAAAGAAAAAAAAACAAAAATAGAAAAAATCAAAGGGGGGCTAATAATTCTGACTTCAACTGTATATTATGATTTTAACACTTTTGTTTAAATCAGTAAATAAGATGAGATTTCCCTTTTTACTTCATTTACATACTTTAAATATTGCTGAATTTGTTCCCTACAGTATCATAAATGGTATTGAATATCAATATTTTTCAGGGTATTGTATTGAAATTGGAAATTCCAGTATCATGACGCAAGGCAAGGCAAGTTTATTTATATAGCACATTTCATACACAGTGGCAATTCAAAGTGCTTTACATAAACAGGACTAAAAGAAACAAGTATAAGAGAAATAAAAACAAATAATAGAAATGGTAAAAATAGAAATAAAATAAAATAAAAGCTGATAAAATGTGTTATAAAATAATTAAAAAGAAGAGAAAAACATAGTAGTTCGATCTGTCGGACGTAGCACAGTGCTCATTCAGTAAAGGCACAGCTAAACAGATGCAACAGCTAAACAGACACAACACTTCTTGAAACTATGAAACACTTGGACTATCAGACATAGAGATGTTAGACTTCAGTCTGAACAGGAATGAAGTCCATGGATACACACACACACAGACAGAGAGTGAGAGGAAGGCCCTTCCCATCGTGTTGGGGCCGGTAAGGAAACAGGAGATAAATGTGAAGGGGTCAGATAAACTCAGCTCTGGCACACAGACCAGCCTGAAGAATAATACTCACATAAAATAATATACCCGTCTCATAAATCTATAAAGAACGCAAATGAGAGTGATAATATCCCAGCAATGGGGGCCCTTGAGAGCATTACAGTGGCCAGTCACAGAAACAGGGAATTGGAGCTTGGGAAATCTCTCCATTTACTGTAGATTTAGTTCCTTAATATCCTTCAGTTTTTTCCTCTCTAGTGAAAGAGAAATGCTGAGCAAAGTCATCCATTCGTCAAATAAATACCTTGTTTTGACAGATAGGTTCCTTCCTCTTTTTTAGTGTGTGTGTGTTTCATAAAAGTTTCTTGGCTTTGATCTTTTGTTTAAAGTAATTTAATATCCGTTATTGCGTATTATAGCACTATGTTTCTTTTTGTTGTGTAATTTTGGCTGAATGGATTTCTCTGTTGAACATTATGGTATTCTGGTTCATTCTTTCAGTGCCAGACAGAAACCGACCAAAACGATCACGCATTCCATTGCAGAGAGTTATAGCTCATAAAATTAGCAGTAATTTTCTGAAACAACCCTGAAGAGAAAATAATTGTATAATGAGGGGACTAATGACTCTGAAAACAACACTGAAACATTTATTTAGGATTTATCATACATGTCTGAATCAGTTTTAATTAATAATATGTAATAATATAAATATTTGATAAATCCTATCCTAAGAATTTAATTAAAACTGAAACATGAGTAAATAAACTACCATTCAGAAGCCTTCAGTCTTGCACGATCCTTCAGAAATCATTCTAATATGCTGAATATGATGCTCAAGAAACATTTATTTTTATTGTTAAACAGCTGCACTGCTTCATATGTACAGTATGTGGAAAATGTGATGCATAACTTCAAGATTCTGTAATAAGTAAAATAATAATAACAGGATTTCTCTAAAATAATCATCTATTTTAGCAAATAAATGTATACAAGTTTACATTTTTATAACTTTACAAATTTTGTGACAGGGAATGTTCAATGTATAACATATTCAGTGTATATGTGGGTTGAATTTAAGGCTTACTTTTTCAGAAGCTTGAGGAAAAAGCACAAGCTCCTTACTGAAATTACAATTAAAAAGAATTAAGCCATGGGATTGCATTTAAATTAACTGCTGCAAGTAGGGCTGCACGATTCTGGCAAAAATGTGAATCACGATTTTTTTTTTGCTTAATCAATATCGCGATTTTTCTCACGATTCTGTAAATGTAAAATATAGGTTAATATGATTAGCCTATTATTATTGTTAATTCTCAAACATATGGTAAAACAACAACATTCATATTAGGCCTATGTGTAGGTCTACTGTTGCTTAAAATGCAAAATTTTGTATAGACATTATGGTGGACTTGAACAGACTTTCAATATGTCCTGTTTGTTAATTCACAGTAAATTTATGACAGCAGAATATAACTATTCATAATTATAAAGTTGATTTATTATGTTTAAGACATGTGCTTGTCATCTGCCATTGTTTTCACTGGTAAAATTAGAATTTTTGTCATTATCAAAATCCTTCTTGCACTATATTCAACATTATATATAGGCTAGGGTTGTTATACTGACAGTAAACATTTATTTTCATGCACAACACTGTTCACAATGAAAGAAAGAACATATCAAATGCTTGTCGTAATCATAACTCTAAAATGCCATATGATCATTTAAATGATGTGCACACAGGTTTCACTTTCACTTCCTAGTGCAGCTCATGGCCACCGTCACTGTGAGAAAAAACACACACATGTAAATCAAACCTCCCGCACAGCCCTTGAATGATCGCTCTGTGCAACAAACTGACCGTTATTTACAACTTTATTACCTGTTATTCACAGCCTATGCAGGTTCTGTTCACTAAAGTAGGCATCATAGACAGGCATGCACGTGTTCCCGGAAACAGCTTGCGGTCAGCTCACGTGTGATTTCGCGGCAGTGAATACATCATTACATGATGACAGAAATGACATTTTTGGGTGAATTATACCTTATAAGTATAGTATGACACTTTTAACACCATTTGAAGGTGTCAATGTTGCTGTGAAGACTTGTGCGACTGCCTTGCTTCTCTCCTGACCTTGAAAATATTTTGGCTGAATGTAGAAAAACTGAATTAAGATCGTGTGTAGGCTCGAATCGAGATCGTGATCTTTTTTCGATTAATCGTGCAGCCCTAGCTGCAAGTTTATCTTTCATAATTTTGTTTCACTTCAGTTATTTTCCAAACATCATACAAAATGTTCTCTAAAAACAAAACTTGTTTATAAGAAAGTATTTATAAGCATTTTACTTCCTGCCAGGTTTTATATTTATTATTAAATCTTCCAGCTAAGAGAACAACCCTGAGTATTATCACTTGTTGTTAAATTTCAAGCTGAATTGCCTCATTTGATTTAAATTCCAGTTCATGAAACAAAAGGAGCCAGACTAAAAAATTCTGAACATAGACATGCACGCAGATGGTATTTTCTACATGAGGTAGATGTGGGCAATCTGCTGTGAGATTGAATGAAGACAGGTAAAGATGGATACCTGCCTAACAGGCTATCAGTCTGTGGAAGAAGAGAATGGAATAAAATGCACTTCTTGTGCATCACTCACTGCTGCACTTCACTCTTCTCATCTCATTTCACTTCATACAGTCTTGAAAAACTCACGTGTTACTGCACCATCTCATTCTGCTCAGTTCAGATTAATTCAATTCTGTTTTGGCATACTTTGTTACTTTTTTATGATAACAAATAATAGATTAAATTGCAGTTTTATAGTAGTGCAGGGGTAGGGGTCGATTGCAGGTAACACATCTAAAAAACATCTAAAAAAATACACACATTGTATTCATTGAACCTGAATTTCTATACCAGTATACTGGATACTGTAATACCAGTCATTTTGTATTGCTAAGATGTCACACAACATGTCACTATTTTAACACCAGATAGGGGGCATTTAATGCTGGAACTACTAGAACTCTATAACTACTAGAATTATCATAGTTCTCATAATGTCAAATTTACATTCAAAGCTTCTGATGAGATATAAAATTAAACTTTGAATGTCTGTTGATCACCCTAAAAATGTACCCATGAATGTCCGTGCCTCACTTTCATTTTCACTTTCACAAGCAGGGGGGAAAGGCTTTTTTTGCGGCACTGAATATGCTGCTTTGAATCACTTATCTGAAGTATATTTATGTTTTTGCTAACAAAAAGTTGGCAAAAGCTAGGCAACAGAGGCATGCTTATTTAAAACAAAGACTACAGAATACACAAGATGTGTCACTCAAATTCTTTTTGAATTGGGAAAAGTGTAAGCAAAAAAATAGAATCACCAAGAGGCGACACTCTGGTGCGATTTGGGAAAGAGCCACTAGATGGTGCGGTGGCCATTTTGGAATAAAAAATTCCGTTAGAACAACAGCATATTATAATTCTTTAAAATAAACTATTAAAAGTGCTGATGATTATGATAGTAAGCGTTTTATTGTCGTCTTTCAGGTTGTATCTCAGCTTTAATGAGCTTTTAAAATAAATAAATAAAAAGCAGCTGCTTGCCATCGCGACAGCAATGAGATCCAATGGACAGCCGATCGCTTTCGCTTTCACAAATGGCAGAATCGCGGGGTTGTTGCTGGGCGCTTCTGTTGCAATAGAACGTTCTATTGAGTGTCGCCTCTTGGTCATTCGAAGCTCTTTGGTGTAACAGTCAATATGGCAAGAGCCAATCAGCGGTCGCTATATGGCAAATAAAACCCACCTTCTAGTACAAAAACCAATCAGCAATCGCTACAGACTGACATTTCTCCTGAGGAGGGGCTTGGACAAGATGTGAATTTCTGCAGATTTTGTGCGACTCAAACATTTAGGAATTAAACTAAAGAAACAGTTGTTGCTTAATGTAATTGTTGTTTCATTATATGAAATTTAATCTTAAGCTTGGCAATCAATTTTGGAGAATTTGATGTTTCCCCATATGAAAAGAATGCCCGAGAGGCGTTTCAAAGATGGCCGCTTAGTGAAATGACTTGCCTTAAAGGGACTTTAAAGCCAGGGGGAAAAGTTGTAAACACTAGCCCCTTTCACACATACAGACCGTTCCTGGAAAATAATGGGCAATTTTCCGCAAAGGGATCATGTGTGAACAGGCCCTTTTTAAAAATACTGGTAAATTCTTTCCAGCAATTTTGCGGAAAGAGAAGTTGTAACATTACTGGTAATTTGCCAGAATGCTGCGCTCTGTGAACGCAGAAGGAAAATTGTTTAGAACGTGCTGATGTGAGACGTCTACTCTAGCCAATCAGAACATTCAGACGCATTCACATCCGTGAATTAAATTAAAGCTTTTCAATATTTTTCCAGACACTTAGCTGCTAGATGTTAGTCAGATAATGTTTCTGTTTTCATTATTAATGCCAACTGTGGAAAAAAGTATCAATAAAATGCTTATGATAAACTGCTGTTTGTTTACCTTCAAGCTCTGCTTCAGTTGCTTGACACGTGTGCACTTGAAAAAGTGCTCCGGTGAGTGCCGGCACACACACACATTATGTACATCTCGATATGCGAAAGTGTTCCGCCTTATGTTTTCATCGAAGTTGTTCACAATACTTATTCATCCACAGAATTTGTATTGTTGTCAAATGTGTAAACATTTAGCTGCATTTCACGCTTCTGCCTTTGTATGTCTCTGAGACAAAATCAGCTGCATGAATGCTAAAGAGTTAAATAAAAGTGAAACCATCAACAAAAGCCTGACCCCTTCTGTGTTTACAAATACAAGCAAAGCCATTTAGAGGCCATTTCTGGTTGATGATGTCAGAATTTACTGCTATTTTGGAATGGATTTGTAAATGGTCTTTTCTGGAAAAAATCTGCAAAGTCCTTGCCTGTGTGAACAGCGCTTTTTTGTTCTGGTAATTTTCCGGATAATTTTTCTGATTTTTACCGGTATCACTGTGTAAAAAGGTCTACTGAAATGCCTGTGACCATTTTGGCTGCTGTGGTAATTAAAGGTAGGAATAATCATAGCTCTAGGCGACGCAGTGGTGCAGTAGGTAGTGCTGTCGCCTCACAGCAAGAAGGTCGCTGGCTCGAGCCTTGGCTGGGTTAGTTGGCGTTTCTGTGTGGAGTTTGCATGTTCTTCCTGCGTTCGCGTGGGTTTCCTCTGGGTGCCCCGGTTTCCCCCACAGTCCAAAGACATGCGGTATTGGTGAATTGGTGGGTTGGCTAAATTGTCCGCAGTGTATGTGTGTGTGAATAAGTGTGTATGCGTTTCCCAGTGATGGGTTGCAGCGGGAAGGGCATCCACTGCATAAAACAAATGCTGGATAAGTTGGCGGTTCATTCCGCTGTGGCGACCCCAGATTAATAAAGGGACTAAGCCAGAAAGAAAATGAATGAATGAATAATCATAGCTCTTCTATGTTTTGTAATTTAATAAAATAATAATGTTAAATAGAAATATACACACATCTAGGAAAAGTTGGGGTAGACATAATAAAGTTAAAGGCATAATATGTCATTTTTGATTCATGATAAAACTAGATTTTTTTGTGAAGAAAATGCTTTGCTTGATGTCAATTCAAAGAAAATTAAGCTAAAATGAAGTTTTTCAGATATTATAATGGCTCGCCAAAGCAAAATTATTGGTAATTTTTACACTAAAAATACCACTAGTCTATAGTGATGATGTAATAGGAGGGTGTGACTTACCACCTCTAACATGGAAATCTTCTCAAGTTCATTTCCCCTGTTCAGTCCATCAAGGTCAAACGTGAGGGAATACATGAATAAATCCGCTGTTGTTTTCTTTGTGTGTTCATTTTGTTAAGAGGAACATGTGCAGAGAACTTTGCTGAGTGTTGTGGGGACTTTTAAAATTGGGATTTAATTCTGAAAAATACAGTGTTTTTTTTTTTGTTTTTTCAAGGGTTTGAAACAAGATTTTTACATGTATGTCTACACGATAATGTTCGCTAACAGTACATCATGACAAAGGTCTTTTTTACACACCATCACAAGTGAAAAAACACTACCATGAATATGTTGAGCCGTTGTGTCAATAGACTCTTGCTTTTTTGTTGTGCTGAAAAGAGCAAACTAATATCCTGCAGTGTAATATCCTTTTTTTTTGGGATAAAATGTCATAATGTCAAAATTAGCTCTTAAGAATTCTTCTGTGCATTTACTCCGATATCGACACGCTCTTGCACCTGCATAATGTGTGATGTTAAAATCCACACTTGCTCTTTCCATTTGTCAAGGGCACGTCTGTCTTCTTTAACATGCGAACATTAGTTCTTTAATAGATTGCCGGAGCTCTCAGAGGACAAAGCACACTTTGTAAAAATGCGACCGTTGTTTTAATGGCGCATTTTACTATTAACATGTGCTGGGAGTCTTTACGAATGTATTCTCCACACCTTTTATTGAAACTAATATTACATCATTTCGGAACGATCCTTCTCAAGGTCACCTCTAAGATGCTTTATGAGAGCAGTAAAACACACGGCTTTAATGAGAAAACAGCGTGTGAGTGTGAATGTCTGGAATATACACTTTGTCAGTCTTCTGGTGTTCATGTATGTAAATGTATGTGTTTTGTTGTGTCCTTCTCCAGTAATGGCTGCTGTTACAGAGGACATGATGTGGAAGTGCTAAATGTTTGGTGCTGATGATATTGGCCATCAAGTGCAAATAAAGCACATGACCATTTAGAGCACTCTTTACACTTGCGTCATGCAGTTGACAGGCAGTATTTCTCTCTCTGCAATACACATCATGTGACAGTGTATTTAGTGCTGCTTGCTAATGCACTGGGGTTTGACAAGGTTTGCGACCTCATGGTTAACAGGATGCTTGTGTGTTATCATTCTCAATCAGTACCAAACTAACTCAGACTAGATTAGGAATTTAAAAAGAAGGAAATGTTTAGTTTGTTCATAAATGTTGCATGTGTATTGATGTCTGATTTGACAGATTTTTATTTTCTGATTTTTATTTTCTGTCTGTCAATATTTAATTGGATAAATGATTGACATCAGCAATATTTCTTTTCATCATTGGTAAATAAAATACAATGTTCTGTCTGAATAAGAGCTTGTTACCACTACATATATAACACTACATATATAATTATTACCATTACATATAACCACTACATAAAACATTCAATAATTAATTAATGAATGAATCGATGAATAAATCATTTAATTCATGTATGAATCAACCAATCATCCAACCATCTAACCATCCAACCAACTAATCAACCAATCAACCATCTATCTAACCATTCATCCAACCATCTAATCAACCATACAACCAACCAAACATCTAATCATCTATCCGATTGTCCAACCAACTAATCAACCAATCAACCATCTAACCATCCATCCAACAAATTAATCAACCAACCATCTAACCATCCATCCAACCAACCAACCATCTAACCATTCATCCAACAACCCACCCAACTAACCATCTTACCATCCACCCAATCATCAAACCAACTAATCAACCAACCATCTAACCATCCATCTAACCAACAAATCAACCAACCAACAATATAACCATCCATCCATCCATCCATCCATCCATCCATCCATCCATCCATCCATCCATCCATCCATCCATCCATCCATCCATCCATCCATCCATCCATCCATCCATCCATCCATCCATCCATCCATCCAACTAACCAATCAACCAACCAATCATCTAACCATCCATCCAACCAACTAATCAACCACCCAACCAACCAACCACGCAACCACCCAACCACCCAACCACCCAACCACGCAACCACGCAACCACGCAACCACGCAACCACCCAACCACCCAACCACCCAACCACCCAACCAACCAACCAACCAACCAACCAACCAACCAACCATCTAACCACCCATCCAGCCATTCAACTAACCATCCAACCAACTAATCAACCAACCATCTAACCAACCAACCAACTAATCCACCAACCATCTAATCATCTGTCCAACCATCTAATCATCCATCCAACCAACCAACCAACCAACCAACCAACCAACCAACCAACCAACCAACCAACCAACCAACAATCTAACCATTCATTTAACTAGCCATTAAGCTATTTAACCAACCAGCCAAATAACCAACCATCCGAGTTTGCAGTTTGAATTAGTATGGCAGTTTTAATAACTTTTTAAAAACAAATTCATTTTTCAAATTTTGTTTTCTCTCTTTAGGATTCTTCCCATTTCATAATTCGAGATAAGCTTTCTCTGGCATCTTATATTCTATACATCTTATATTATTATATATGCTTCTTATATTCTTAAAGAAATAGAAAATAATGAATTCTGTTTTTATGAAGTTTTATATTGAATAATTTATTTTCGCATTGCCTGTTTTTATATAAGAAAAGAATAATATAAATGTATTTGTGCATAAATATTACAATGATAAATAATACAATTGGATGTGTTGTGTTCAATAGAAATGTTTACATTTAATTCATTTTATTAATAAATTAGATAAGTAGATCAGTGGAATATAATAAAAAATGCATTAAAACAAAATGATATATGTCTTTCATGCAATTAACAATGCAAAGTAGATTTATTTTTTTTAAATCTTATTATTTTAAATAAACATGTATATTATACATCACAAATTGTGTTTGATAAAAATAATTAAATTAGTTAAAGTTAAAACTGAACATAATATCTGTGAATGCCATGAAGCCATCGTGATTTCCAGCATGAAAACAAATGTTCTCTCCTTTATTTTTCTTTCATCTCCAATTATAGGTAACGCTAGACAGGCCAGATAAGATTGAAGGAAGAAAGGTCAACATGTGTTGGTTCATCATCAATATAACAGAACACTGACACCACATGGATGAAGAGTGAATGAGAGAAAGGGAGAGAGACAGGTAATCACTAGCATGTCTAATCTTTCTGCCTGTCAGAGCCTAATTCGCCAGTAACCTCCGAAACCTTTCCTCCACTGCATTAACAGCTGCAATTGCAGGACAACCTGCTCTTATTGTGCCTAACAATGCGGTAAATGAGTTGATTAAGCACCTGAATTACCATCTACAGCTTTTTTTTTCATTCGA
>NC_079443.1:27442887-27455387 GCF_903798145.1 Danio aesculapii | reverse complement strand
TTGGGTTAAATCGAACCAACATTTTACAGACAGAGTACATATGCATAAGATATTTTTCTTGAGCACCACAAGTCAGCATATAGAAGTCCTGTCCTTCTGCTTGTTTCCATGTGTTTATTAGTCTGTCCGTCCATCCATCCTTCAGTTTGTTTTCAATATCCTCTGTTAGTTTCCATCTGTCTTTTAGTCCATCCATCCATCCATCCTTCCATCCATCCATCCATCCATTGTGATCTGTTCATTCATTCAAGCGTTCATTCATTCGTTCATTCATTAATCCATCCATCCATCCATCAAATTGTTTCCAATATCCTCTTTGTTTCCATCTGTCTTTTAGTCCATCCATCCATCCATCCATCCATCCATCCATCCATCCATCCATCCATCTATCCATCCATCCATTCATCCATCTATCCATCCATTGACATCTGTGTTCATGAATTAATTAATTCATTCATTCATTCATTCATTCATTCATTCATTCATTCATTCATTCATTCATTCATTCATTCATTCATGTATGTGTTCATTCATGTGTTCATTCATTCATGTGTTCATTAATCCATCCATTCATCAATTTGTTTCCAATATCCTCTGTTTCCATCTGTCTTTTAGTCCATCCATCCATCCATCCAATCATCAATCATTGTCATCTGTGTTCATTCTTTCATCCATCCATCCATCCATCCATAAATCCATCCATCCATCCATCCATCCATCCATCCATCCATCCATCCATCTGTTATTTATTTTTTAACTTAGAAATTTGTCCTTAAAATATGGACAAATCAGTAAACCAACATTTTTTACAGAGTACAGATGTATAAGATATGTTTCTTGAGCACCACAAGTCAGCATATAGAAGTCCTGTCCTTCTGCTTGTTTCCATGTGTTTATTAGTCTGTCCGTCCATCCATCCTTCAGTTTGTTTTCAATATCCTCTGTTAGTTTCCATCTGTCTTTTAGTCCATCCATCCATCCATCCTTCCATCCATCCATCCATCCATTGTGATCTGTTCGTTCATTCAAGCGTTCATTCGTTCGTTCATTCATTAATCCATCCATCCATCCATCAAATTGTTTCCAATATCCTCTTTGTTTCCATCTGTCTTTTAGTCCATCCATCCATCCATCCATCCATCCATCCATCCATCCATCCATCTATCCATCCATCCATTCATCCATCTATCCATCCATTGACATCTGTGTTCATGAATTAATTAATTAATTCATTCATTCATTCATTCATTCATTCATTCATTCATTCATTCATTCATTCATTCATGTATGTGTTCATTCATGTGTTCATTCATTCATGTGTTCATTAATCCATCCATTCATCAATTTGTTTCCAATATCCTCTGTTTCCATCTGTCTTTTAGTCCATCCATCCATCCATCCAATCATCAATCATTGTCATCTGTGTTCATTCTTTCATCCATCCATCCATCCATCCATAAATCCATCCATCCATCCATCCATCCATCCATCCATCCATCCATCCATCCATCCATCCATCCATCCATCCATCCATCCATCCATCCATCCATCCATCCATCCATCCATCCATCCATCCATCTGTTATTTATTTTTTAACTTAGAAATTTGTCCTTAAAATATGGACAAATCAGTAAACCAACATTTTTTACAGAGTACAGATGTATAAGATATGTTTCTTGAGCACCACAAGTCAGCATATCGAAGTCAGAATAATTTCTGAAGAATCACGTGACGCCAAATACTGGAATAACAGCTACTAACAATTCAGCTTTAAATCACATAATTATAACATGCACTTTATAAAATAAATTAATATGAACAAGACTGGCCGTGCGGTGGTTCAGTGGATAGCGCTGTTGCCTTACAGCAAGAAGGTCACCGGTTCAAGCCAGAAAAGGAAGGAAGGAATGAATGAATGAATAAATGAATGAATGAACAAGAGTTTGCTGGCTTCCTCACAATCGATTTGTGTTGAGACAACATGAAATAATTAAGTTAACATTAATTTTTACAAATTTAATTGGATTAAGCATAAAGCAAATAAGTTGTCTCCCCCCAAAAACTCAAGAATTGCGTTGTGTTTTAAATAAGTACTTTGAACAAACAGCAAACATAATTTTTTTGAGTGTATGCTATTGTAAATTGTATAGTATTGAGGCCAATAATACCCCAAAAAGAGATCTTTAAAAAAAATAAACAGGCTAAAATATTGACCACGCTGTGTTCTCTAACTCTTTTTTTTTTTTTTGACCATTTCTAAGGCTTTCATTTTCCTCTTACTAGATCTGATCTTTCTGTCTGTCAGATTCCATCTCTATGAATGATATCTAAAATTGTTGAACCTGATAATTCAAACTCGTTATTTCACTGGAAGCATCCGATACAGTAATTTTATCTGCCAGACATCCTGTCTTGTCATTGATGTTGAGTTTAAATATATTACATTTCACAGATCTTTCCATACAATCACCCCAAAGCTACAGGTTTAAAAATCAAGTCAGCCTGCTTGAAGATCAACCTCTGTAACCACCCTGGAAAACTCCATGCATAACACATCTAAAATGTTCTTATAAAACGTGTTCATGTAAACAATGTGCAATGAGAACATTCTGCACAACCTTTAATCTCAAAAACATCATTTACATGGCCAACTATTCGGTACAGAGCCCCTTTTTTGGGAAAGAATAAAAGGTGACTAAAACTAACTTTTTCAGACTTAGAATAAAATATCCAGCCACTACTGCTGACCATTTAAATGTTCTGACATGTTCTAACATGGTCCTTTATATCGTGGACAATAAAAGGAAATTAAACAAATGTATTCACCGTTGTCCTCATAATGGCAGTGAATAGAAATCTGTTTAAACCTTTTAAAAAATATGTAAAAGTATCATCAAAGTACTGCCGTGTGACCCGTGCCATATATTTCTTAATGATGTGAAGACGTACAAATAAAAGCTAACCATAATTCGATATTGTAGCAAAATCCTGACCTTGGCTTTGGTGCAATTATGGGGAAGGAATGTTTCACACAAGAACATGTTTTTTTTCCCTAAATAATGAATTGCATTTTGGATAAACTATTTCTTACTTTAAGTCAGTTGTTTATGCAAATCCCAAAGTATTATGCAGAGTGTCCAAAAGGGACACTAGAAACCCATCAGTAGCATCACTCCTGCTTGTGTCCGACTCAAGTGGTCGAAACCAATCTGATTCTTATTGACCCCACGCCAGCTCAACATCACCGTGTGGCCTGACGAGACCGCTGAGAGCACACTGGCTCAACCAGACACTAATTAAGCTTCATCTGCAGTGTTACCCTCCTGCATGCTTCCGGATCTGGTCAGAAGCAATTATGGTGGAAAAAAGCAAAGAGCATTCGTATCAGGTAAAAAGTAAATTAATGAATGAATATTAAAATCAGATCTATCTCTCTATCTGTCTGACTGTCTGTCTGACATTTCTGTTCCATCCATCAATTTGTTTGCAATATCCAATATTTGTTTTCATCTGTCTATTAGTCCATCCATCCATCCATTGTCTATCTGTGTTCATTCATTCATCCGTCTATTCATCAATTTGTTTCCAATATCTTGTGTTTGTTTCTGTCTGTTCATCCATCCATCCGTTCATCCATCCATTTATCAATCCATCCAACCAACCTGCCATCCGGCCATCCATCTATCTGCGTCCGTTCCTTCGTTTGTTCATTCCTTCCTTCCTTCCTTCTTTCCTTCCCAATATTCTTTTTGTGTTTCCATCTGTCTATTTATCTATTCATCTGTCCATTTGTTTCCATTATCCTTCTGTTTGTTTCCAAGTGTTTATTAGTCTGTCCGTCCATCCATCCATCCATCCATCCATCCATCAATTTGTTTTCAATATCCTTTCCAGTTTCCATCTGTTTTTTAATCCATCCATCCATCATCCATTGTCATCTGTGTTTATCTATCCATCCATTTATCCATCCATCCACCAATTTGCACCCTTTGTTTGTTTTGTCTTTCGTTTGTCTTTTAGTCCATCAGTTTATTAGTCTATCAATCTATCCATCCATCCATCCATTGTCTATCTCCATCCATCCATCCATCCATCCATCTGTTTGTTGTCAATATCCTCTTTTTTTCTGTTTCTTAGTCCATCCATCCATCCATCCATTCATCCATCCATTCATTAATTTGTTTCCAATATCCTTTGTTTGTTTCCATCTGTCTTTTAGTCCATTCATCCATCCATCCATCCATCCATCCATCCATCTGTCTGTTTGTTGCCAATATCCTCTGTTTGTTTCCATGTGTTTATTAGTCTATCCATCCATCTGTCTGTCCATCCATCCCTCTATCCATCCATCAATTTGTTTTCAATATATTTTGTTTGATCCTATCTGTCTTTTAGTCCATCTATTAGTCCATCCATCCATTCATTGTCTATCTGTGTCCATCCATCCATCCGTCCGTCTGTGTGTTCATTCATTCATTCATTCATTCATTCGTTCATTCATTCATTCATTCATTCATTCATTCATTCATTCGTTCATTTGTTTGTTTCCAATATCCTTCTTTGTGTCTGTTCATCCATCCATCCATCCATCCATCTTTTTGTCTATCCAGCTATACTTTATACTTGGTCCACCCATCTATTTGTCATATTTTGTTTGTTAATTTTACTATTATTGGTCAACAAACATTTTTTTCACAATTATAGAGTTGTTCAATGCTGTAATAGACTATGTGGTAAGCCGACAAAGAGCATACTGTATGTTCCTGAGCACAATTAAAGTTTCAAGTGATATTCGTGTAGACATTGCCTGCATGCGGTAGACAAAACATCAGCAGAAATAAAGTTTAGTGGCTGATGTACAGAAACCACAGAAACACAAGAGCACCAAACCTCCTGGTGTCAAAGCCATACTGTGTTCAGGACAGCTCTGATACAAGATCACTGTGAAAGTTACGCTATTGCTTTCATGCCAAAGTCATTATAGAGAAACCACGGGTGCTGTTTAACATTTTGGCTAAGCACATGCTGGTGTAAATTTGATATAAATCCAATATAATCCACTTTAGATAGATCAACATTGAAGTGTGAGTATGTGTCTGTGTTTTGAATGATCTTCAACTCTGAGGTGGTTAGAATAATTTACCCCAAAATGAAAATTCTGTCCTGATTTATTCATCCTTACGTAAATCTATACCAGTTGTTGTTTTAATAATAACCGCACATGCGTATATCTTTTTATACAACATCAGAGACCCTGGTCTGTGTAATACTGAAACGGCAGAAATGATGGCCTGTACTTTGTATTATTGCTTAAAAAGGAGAAGTAAAAAAAGTGTTATACTGAATGTCACAGAGAAAAAAAAGATACATTGGAAATTGAAGCAGGACACATTCTAATGTTGATAGAGAGATTAAGCATGAATAGACGGATAGATGGATGGAAACGGCTAGATAGATGAACAGACAGATGGTAACAGAAAAAGAAGGAAATTGGAAACAACATCCGAGAACGAATGAATAAATGAACGAATGAATGAATACACAGATAGACAATGGGTGGATGGAAACAGTAATGAACAGAGATAGATAGATAGATAGATAGATAGATAGATAGATAGATAGATAGATAGATAGATAGATAGATAGATAGATAGATAGATAGATAGATAGATAGATAGATAGATAGATAGATAGATAGGTAGGTAGGTAGGTAGGTTGGTAGGTAGGTTGGTAGGTTGGTAGGTAGGTTGGTAGGTAGGTAGGTAGGTAAAGACAAAATATCGATATGCCAATATATCATGATATTTCCGGCTGTAATACATTATTGATACTCTGGCTCCAAGTATCAATATTTATCTAAATGTACAAAAGTTCTGAATGAATTAATCAGTCTTTCACTGACTGCAGCAGTTTACCACTTTGGCTGCTGTACACCCAGCCACCACCTGGTGCATCCAGTAATGGCTGATCAACAATACATCAGAGACGCAATCACTGTCACTTAAACCGACAGATGAGCCATTGCAATGGTGAAAATCTTACATACAGATACCTTCTACTGTTCAAGCTGGACCTAGGTATTTGTGTGTTTTGGACATCCCACCTCTCCTGAGTCGTCTGCTAGTTTCTCTCTCACAGACCCACTTTCATTTCATTAGATCGCTTGTGTGTGCCCGCAGTCAGTGCTGTGAGACTTCATACAGAAAAATGAGCTCAAACTATTTAATTCCGCCTAAATTTATATTAGATAAAGACATCAACAGGACATGAACGTAATTTAAAGGACCTTGCATTTATTTAACAATTGCAGACCTTGGGAAAGTCTTGTAGAAGTTATTATGAAAACTTTGGCTGAAAATATTAGGGAAATAAGGAAACTGTTTAAAATGTTTTTTTTTAATTTGATGACTAAGTAACTAATATTCTCCACTGCTGGAGACTAGGGATGTCCAGATCCGATCAGAAATCCGATCACACGGTTTCAGACTCGATCGGAATTGGACGTTACCTCCCAATCAGCACTCGAATCTTTAGTTATGTTGTGGCACAGTTTTAAACCTCTTTCTTGACTTTACACAGAAACAGCAATGTGTGCGGCATGACATCACTTTGTTGCAGAGATGCTATTGGTTAAATGCTGGCAAAGTAGAAAACGGAAGCAGCTTGAAGTGAAAAGCGCGAGTATGTCGGTGGTCTGGAGGTATTATAAAGTTGAGGAGATTTTTAGTGCCGTTGCAAACGTCCTTGATGAGAACAGAAACAGGCTCATACCTGACAAGCTAGAGATATTAGTTTTCATTAAGAAAAACAAACTTTTCCTTCTGTGAAACTTACTACTGCGATGACAGTAAGAGTTAGGAGTGCAGTTCCTTATAGCACATTACTAGCTTTGCAAACACTGTGGCATTTTTTTGTTTTGTTTACATGCCTGCTGGTTATTTTAACTTGAGGTGCTATTTGTTTTGTATTAGATTTTTTGTAGATTTACTAAGTCCAAAAGTGAAGAATTGATGTTATTTATTACTTGATTGTTCAAGCTAACTCACAGAAGTGCTCTGTTTGTTATAAGAGTTGTTGAATGTTAAAATAAGATGAAATACAGTAAATGAAAAAATAAGGAATATCCTGGATCTGATTCTTCACTTTTCTTTAATCTTTTTCTATATGTTATAGAAGGATTGGATTGGGTTTTGGTATTGGTAGACTACTCAAAATCAAATGAATCGGACTCAAGGGCAAAAAAACCTGATCGGGACATCCCTACTGGAGACATCACAAGTGATGTCACATTCTGATCAGTTACAGTTCGTGAAGAATATTCTAGTGGGAACGCATGATTTTACATTAAAAATAACCCAGGGTTAAGCATAGTACATGAAATAAGTTGGCCAAGTTGTAATAAGTGTCTTACGTTTACAGAAAACTAGAAAGCAATGAATTGCTATTTTGACAGTGTTTTTTTAAATGTCAAATGCTCATAGAGGTAAACACAGACTCCTCTGAACACTTGTGATGTCTCCAGTATAGGGATGTCCCAATCAGGTTTTTTTTTGGCCTTGAGTCCGAGTCTGAGTCATTGATTTTGAGTATCTACCGATACCAAAACCCAGTACGATACTTTTATAATACATAGAAAAAGAATTAAAAAAAGAGCGAAGAAACGAATCCAGGATGTTCCTTATTGTTTATTCCACTAAACTGAGTTTCTGCTGTTATGACTAATTTAGAGATGTGCCATTTCAGTCACAAACTGCTCTCTGCACATCAGCATATTTAAGCTTGTTTGTCTGCTGTGTGCTTGCTTTACATTGTTTTAATTCTATACAATGTGCTGTTAATTAAAGAAATGCATTGTATAACTTTTTGATGCATTTTTTCTCATTCATTTACATATATCGTGACATATCGTAGATAATTTTCTTGTGATATATCATAGAATCACTAATACCGTGATTATTGGGATATATCAATATCAAGGACAAAATATCAGGGATAATATCATATTGTGAGTTAACCTGTGATTCCCACCCCTAATAGATAGACAAAATAATTATTCATATACGATACATTTTAATGTAGCTAAACTTTTTGTTGTTGTTGTCATTGTTGTTATTGAATAATAAAAAAAAAACTCAATTCTTATGTTATTTATTCTCCAGTGTTTAATAGTTTCTATAATACTTAATTGAAACTATGGAGTCAGTATAAAAATAAGGAAAAATGTCCACTGAGTTATTGTGAGGAAAGAGTTGGTGCACTTAAATCTTACAAAGGAAATAAAATACAGTATTGTCTTGAGCATTTCTCTCTCCCCATCCCTTCTTAATTACTGTTTCCTGTTGTTGTTTTTTTTTTCTTTCTCCTGAAAACACACACACTAGCTTGTACCATGTGGAGAAACTGCTGAGGTTTACTGGTAAGAATGTGAGGGTACCATTATGCAGCGTCTGACGCTTTGACACGCCGCAGGAGAACAGCATATTTACTTTTAAACCCAGTTCAAAGGGATCAAGTCAGCAGCACCAGGGCTTTGTCCTGAGGCTGGAAAGAATTGCTTTGATGCGTTCTAGGGAATGATGATACGTCCTTAAAATTACGTGCGGGCTTGTGTGCGATGCCTAACACACCGGTTAAAGCAGGTTGATGTATATCTGATTGGCATGTCGGTATGTGCACGATACATATTTGGCAATAGACTGAATGATAGTCAGTTGTTTTCTAATCATCACTGAAGCTTTCCAGAGAAATGGCTTTCCTCTGAGAGTCATTAGGAAGGGACGAGGAGTGACCCATTGCTCTTTTTATTTTAGTCCATGGGAGTGCCAGCGCAGTCATTTCTCATTTGCCACAGAGAGTGGAAACGTGTTTCACAGCTGAGACATTTGCAGTGTGTTTTACTGCCCTCAGAACAGCTCCGGTTTTAAAGAGACCCTTGCTGGAACAATAGCAGTGGTCAGAGGAGGATCAAAACTCATTCATCAGTGCAGTATGACAGCTATGCGGATCAGATATTATAACTGCAAGCAGATGTATGTATGTATGCATGTATGTATGTATGTGCAGCTTGTGTGATGTAATTATCTGTTAACTAACAATGTAAATAAATCAAAAATGCATTTAACGAGTACACAAACACAGTTTAAATCAGAATTATTCACCCAGCATAAAAGTTTTAATAACTAATTTCTAATAAGTGATTTCTTTTATCTTTGCCATGATGACAGTACATAATATGTTACTAGATAGTTTTCAAGATATTAGTGTCATAACTGGCAACAGGAGGAGTTGGGGTGGCGGTGTGTGTTTGTCTGAATAACACAGTTAAGAACCAGGTTAGTAACTGTACTGTGGTATTAGTAACTGTACTATGGACCGGTGTCTTGAAATTTTTAATCAGATTATGTTACCAAGACTGTATTTGAGTGGTTCTGAGGTTGGGGTTAGGGATTAGGTAGGTTAGGGCGATATTATAGCATCATATCACACTACTCCTCATTAAAATTTACACTTGTACATTGTCAAAAATAATATGACCAATTAGTCCTGACAGCATCTGTTTTTAGGTCATTGTAACTTATTAAACTAAGTTAATCATGTTCTAACCTAACAAGCTTTATGCAAGCTGTTTTAAGTTGGTTTAACATAATATAAGTTCAATAGACTCATGAGGTTAATTTGATTCAGCTTAAAAATTTAAGGCAACAAGGATTTTTTTACTGCAAAATCTGATGGGAAGCATATTGCTTCATCAAAATGTGCTACCTACTTTTTGAATAGGAGGTAGAACAATCTGACAAGGTAGGACAAATCGACAGAACACTGGGCTTCGGTGGCCACTGAGATCGGCTACGATACCAAAGTTGCCGACTTAGGGTGTTACAGCCTGTACCAATAAGCTGAGGACGGAGTAAAATTACAGGAGATTTCCCAGGAGAAATAACAAAAAGGGTGGGGTGGCGGAAGATGGGTCTGAAATACAGGAGACTGCAGGCAGATGTATGTTTGTATGCATGTATGCATGTATGTATGTGCTGCTTGTGTAATGTAATTATCTGTTTATTAGGAGAAGGGAGAAATAACAAAACGGGAGGGTGGTGGGAGATGGGTCTGAAATATGGGAGACTCCCGGGAAAAACAGGAGTGTTGGCAGGTATGACTAGTATTCAGCTGAAGTGCAATTTAAAGGCTTAACTGGATTAATTAGTTTAAGTAGGAAAGTTTTGGTAATTAGGAAAGTAATTAGGCAAGAGCCTTTATTCTGTAGCCAATTGAAGATAAATGCTTAAAGGGGCTAATAATATTTAATATTAAATCTAATTAATTAACAAGTTAAAGAAATGCTTTTATTCCAGCCAAAGTAAAACAAATAAGACTTTTTGAGAAGAAAGAAGAATGTATCTACAAATTGTATGTTTAGTCACATTCATGACATATGTTATGTCTTATTTTCATTGAGGAGAGTAAAGTTGTTTATCAGAATTTACCATTAAATGGTATTGTATTTTGTCCCTTTTCTCCATCCATATTCTTCATTTCATCTAAAATTATCCAGTTTACTGCAGAATAGGGCTGTACAGCATATCATTTCAGCATCGATATCGATATACGCTGCACTTTATTGAATTATTTTAGTTTTTATCATTCAGTGTACGTGAATACTGTTAGACTCTGAAAATGATAAGACTATTTATTTCAGTTGTGTTTTTCTTGATTGTATTTACAGAGTGTTATGCTTAAAAATAATCACAGCACATGCAAAAACAGATATGCACTGCAAATAGCACGAACCACAACGAAAATGTGTCGGGGGGACGCCAAAAATTTTAAAGATTGCTTATTAGATGTTATGGAGATGCAATCAATCTAACATTATAAATTCTTTCCAAATGGAGATACTAAGTCAGCTGGTGAAATTGTATTTATATTGCAAAATAAAAATATATATATTTTTCCAATATCGTGCAGCCCTACTGCAGAACATGGTGATTCCATGGTGTTCTCGGCAAACAGTGTTTTAACATATAAAATAATTTGTGGTAAAAGCCTGAATGGAACCTAACCTCTCAGCGGCAGGATAAATCAAAAGACAAGGATCATGTTTTGTTTAGAATGTTGGTTGTGTCTTGATACATTATTCAATTTTAATTGTCACCGCTGAGATAAATACGCAGACACATGCAGATATATACTATACAGATAAATATACAGTTTGTGTGTTCGGGTTGCAACCATTTAATGTATAATATGGATTCATGGTCTCAGAATAAAGAATTGTCTGTGTGTTTGCAACACATGCATACTAAAATGAACTGAATTATGACTGTATTAATTGGTCTCAGTAGCTAGCTAATTGCCTTAATTAATACAACAAGGAAGAGAAATAAATAGTCTTTAGCAGGTATGCATGAACATGCCTGGAAGCAAAAGGAATTAGCTCTTTCTGATGTTCGTTAGAGCTGGATTAGTAATGGCTTTAAAAAAAAAAAAATAATAATAACAATCAAAACATTGTCCATGTCAGAATGGTTAATGCACATGAGTCAAACAATAGCCTTTTTAAACCTTATATTGTCACATGACCTGTCTATGTTTGTCTGACCATATTGCATATGATTTCACAAGCAGTTGTTCTATTATTATTATTATTATTATTATTATTATTATTATTATTATCAAAAGGGAGTTTTTTTTTTTTTGTAAGTATATCAAATGTTACAATAAATAATCTCAACATTTACCAGTGCCTTCAAGCAAAAATGGCAGAAAAGTAATAGTCAATGGACAAATGGATAAAGGTTATGCTTTTTAATGATGTCACATCTCTTTAATTCTTTGTTTGATAGATCACAATGTGATGTCCTTTATGGGGTTCAACTTATAATAACCGGCCGGTCTTTGCCATTTATCTGGCTGACGTATTTTTCCTAATCTATAAAACAGATTGTGAAATAATCAAAATTGTAATTGACCTCCACTAATGGTTTACAGCGCTCGCATTGAAAGTGACTGGGAATGTTAATAATTTAATCAATTAAGCTTATCGACCATCAATGAATCAATTTAAGCACAAATGCGTGCAGTAATTATCCCGGCAGTCGTCCAAAATACTGTCTGTACAGTCATCTGAAGATGAGAGAGCATATTAGGGCTTGCACTGCATGCAATATTCACTTTTAACTTGTGAAATTAAGCAGATTATTATTATTATTATTATTATTATTATTATTATTATTATTATTATTATTATTATTATTATTATTATTTATTATTATTATTGTTAGTATTATTATTATTATTATTATTATTATTATTATTATTGTTATTGTTATTATTATTATTATTATTATTATTATTATTATTATTATTATTATTATTATTATTATTATTATTATTATTGCAATTATTGTTATCATTATTATATTTTTAAGCTAGCAACTTTAAACCATGGGAATGAACTTCATTTATCATTATTATTTATTATTATTATTATTATTTTTATT